>NC_084663.1:94461264-94761264 GCF_028389875.1 Rhea pennata | reverse complement strand
TACATCTTTCAACTGTTTCTTATAAAAGCCATGTTGATCCCTGAAAGCAAGTTGTACAACGTGTGCTTGCTAATTACATTTTGCAAAGGTATCTTAAAGGAAAGAAAGCTCATCCAATAATCTACTAATCACAGAAGGTAGGTACACTGGAGGAGTAAAATCGAAACAGGGTACCAAAAAAAAAAAAAAAAAAAAAAAAACTAAAAAATCTTAGTGCTCTAAAAGCAACATGTAATATGTCTTGTATACAGTGTAGTATAGGCTAATGGAGTCGATGACTATAAGCACATAGAAACCAGCATTGGGTTGGTAAAAGATCGTGTCCGCATTCATTGTCTGCACTTCATTTTGCTACTTTTAAAGGAACTGTTTACATGTGAGAAGAACGTAGATTTCAGTGAATGACATCGTTAAAAAAAATAAAGCATATTTTTGGTGTGTGCCTTTATGTAAGCTGTGCATCTAGAATCTAACTTTAAACTTAAACAGCGAAATGGTAATTCTGAGGGTTTCTTTTTTTTTCTTGCTAAACAAGCAGTGTTTTGGCTGTAGAACTGTGACGATGTTTTAGCTTTTTGCATATATCCCTCTTCTTTAGCTCTTTCAATTATAACAAGAATCAAATGAAGTTTAAATGTTTGTTTCTTTAAGTAAGCTGTTGTAAATGAAATAAAAGTGAAAAAAGGAAACTGTCTTTAGACAATTACATTTACCCTCACCTGTCCCACAAGTTTATGAGGCAGGACATTGTCACTCTAGTTAATGTAAGGCTGTAGCTGCCTTTTGCTACTCCAAGTAGCAGACTGGAGAACTCTCCATTTGGCTTCCTTGGCTCAGGCAAAACTCTCAAGTTTGGTGGAAGTTCCTCTTCAGGAAAGGCCCAAAGAGCAGGAAGCAGATGTTAGTAAGAGTGTCCTGGCTCAGGTAACTTAATAACAAGTGTATCAAGCCAAAATAACTTCAGTTAATTAAATTGCCAGAGCTATAGTTCATGGTCTTTAGTTATTGGGTTACCTAAATCTAGATTTATGCAAAGGTTTATGTGCTTTTTGCATATGCTTTGCTTTTTTCAGCATTTGTAGCATCTTGCCTTCATGTATAGTTTGTCTGAAGACAGGTGCTGGTCACTATCATAGTTTATTTCCAGATTACCAGGGGTTTGTCACTGTGTGTAACTAGGTAGTTTTCACCACATGCTTTGAATTGTCTTTTTAGTACTTCAGTGTTTTTTATCTTGTATTTGGCAAAAGATCAACATGTATAAAGGGCCAACATTCAAGTCATACATATTCAGAGAAAGTCCTGTCCAAAACAGCAAAAAGCTTAGTATTTTGTTTTTCTTCTGAATGCCTTTAATTCTGTGACCTTTTCTGTTGTAAAATTTACCTTGGTCTATTAGTTATGCTAGGACTATGGGAAACATACAGAGAACTCTTTAAATTAGACGTTGGCACTGTATCTTCCGAGGCACATGCACAAAATTCCTCTTTTGAATCTGCTTTTAGATTTTTTTGCATTTATTATGTTCATTCATCATTTGAGCAGTCTCTCATTACAACATACCAAAAGGTTATAGGGAATCTGAGGTTAAAAACCAAAGGAATAGAACAAGTGGAACTGCAGAACAATACGCATACCCCGATATGGTCTTGATCAGTGAGTATGCACGTAGGTATCACATGTCAAGGAAAGCTATTTCATGCTGGTGACCGAGTGGAGTAGCACACACAGGTCTGTACCCAGAGCCTTTCTTCAGTCCTCTCCTGTTTTTGAGAAGGGTCCAGATGCTGTCCCTGACTTGGAATTTCTTGAAATTCTCTCAAGAGACTGTCTCTGTCAGATCTTTCTCAGAATCAAAACCTGTCTTCCTGATTTGTTGTTGGTCTTTCTGTAGCTTAAAACGCCCCCTTGCAAGATTACCATTGATCATTTCAGCCTTCCTTTTTATTGCTCTTCTCTGTAGGAGCCTTTGAACATAAGTAGGTAGAGAGCTACAGGGTAGTGCAAAGGATTTCTAAATGCACTCTTGCTCTTTGGTTTACCATCATGAGAAAAGTGCGTAGTGCAACAGTCAGCGCTCTTCCTGAATGCAGTGTCCTTCATTCTTGCTTTAAGTTTCCTCTTGGGAACTGGGAGGATTGCCTTGTTTTTAGGTAGACCTAGCTGTCCCTCTTTCACATGGTAGCTGCCTGCTGCCATTTTTCCATGTGAGAAGGTGAGTGTTTCCAAACATACACTCAGGAAGCCTAGGAGATTGTCCCTGTGACAGTCTTAATTTATGCCTGTTACTTTTTGCTATTTGTCCTGCTTTGGAAATTTCCGTTTTCCAAACCCCTTTAGGAGAGGTAGGAAAAAACTCGCTCTGAGGGTGATGAGGCAGAGGTGGTATATTTATGTTTCAGAACTCCATAACAAGTATTTTCCATTTCCTACTAAACCAACATCTCCCTTTAGGTAAGTACTGAAGTTTGCTGACAATTTGATAATGCTGTTTTAGCATTTTATAAAGATTTTTCTCTTTCAGTAGTCCTCCTAAATGAGTCTAAAAAATAAGTAGAAGTCACAATCAAAAAAGTCTCTTTTCTTAGCTAAATACGATTAGTTGTTAGAAATAAATGTTTTTACTTCATAAAAATTGAATTGACATAAAAGTACTTACTAATGGATCTGGTGGTTGTCTCACTAGCTGCTGCTTCTTAGGAAAAAAGACCTATATCTATTCATCTGGCACAGTGATCCTTACTGACTTTTGTACCAGCTGAGAAATAGACATTTGGATAATACTACATTCCAAAAAATTTAATAAAAATGGATTCCTAGGTATAAGAGGGGGCTTAGTGCTCCACTGTGCAGTGTTAGCTCATGGACCTTATTAAGAACTGAAGAATCCCAGTAGGACATAAATCCATAGGAAATCAAACCATGTTGGTTCCACTATTCATAGAGCTGTGTTCATTGTGTTTCTTTAATACTCAGATTATTGTTGTCTTTGCTCTGTTGTTTTTCGAGCTTTTCTGTGTATATTACAGTTGCCAAATACTAGAAACCCACAAAGGAGACCAGTGTAATAAATAAGAACAAATAAGGACGGTCTCTGAAATCCTGTGATTTGTAGATAGTTGACTTAGAAACATTTTTTATTTCAGATGTCATTAGTATTTGTATTAATCACAGCTTTCTTAGGACCTTACCAGCTTCTTGTCTCTCTCTGGAAGATCAGCAAATACTGCTGCTCACTTGCAAGTTTTTAAGAATTCCAGGAAGTAAAAGGAAGCAAAAATTAGTAATTCAGGGTTTGCAAATGAATTCTTATGTTAAAAAAAAAAAAAAAAAAAGTCTAAACTATAAAAATCAGGTATATTTTTTTCATGTTTTCTATGCAAAATTTTGTAATTGTCTTTTTTCCAATGAAAAATGTTCTTATTTTTGGTTTTTCATATTTTTCTATTTCTCTGCAATGCCAGTAGATGAAGTAGGGGATAGAGTGGGGAGAGAAAATAATGAAATAATCACCAAGATATTTAATTTGGCTGTAGATGCTTATAAATGTGTATTGTTTATCAAAAGCTGTCTATAAAAGCAATTCAGCTGGTTAGTGAGAATCAGAGATCTTCAAACTCCTCATTGTTATTAGCATGGCCTGGCAGTATTATATTACATTCACTTTGAATTTAAGTTATTTGGCAAGCTTTTGAATCTCGGGTGGTCAAACCTGCTTTCTTATCTCTTGAAAATGACATATCTGAAAGCTCTGTGTGCATGTTTCTTGCTACAAAACTGCTCAGATCTTCTTTAGAGACCCACCTCTTCTACCAACCCCTTTTTATACTCCTCTGTGCCACTGCTTTAAGACAGGTTTCCCTGTGGTAAAAGTGTTTCCTTTATTACTTGTTTGTTTATATTGGTAGTGGTTTCCTTCTTAAGGTTAATTATTGTTTCAAAGAAATTGCAATTTCCTGTTCTGGTGTTGCTTGTTTTCTTTAGCTTTATTCTCTGGTTGTCGTGTCTGTAAAATATTGTGCTGGGATCCTTTATGTTCTGAAGGTGCAGTGTTCCAAGTGATGATTCTTAACTTTGGTTTTGTTTTTTCTCCTCTCTCTTTTCTTTTCTTTAAATTCCAGGTAAGAATAACGTTTGCAGTGGTTGTTGCTTTTGAAGAATTTCTCCATTGGTAAAGTATTAAGCCCTTTTCCTGTCTTCCTTTAACAGTAGTATAAAGTTTCTCTGTAGTAAAAGCAAATAAGAAAGTCCCTCACCAAAGTTAATGTTATGCCTTTTTGAATGCTCTGACATGGTTGTTGAAATTTTCAAATAAACGTCTGGGTTTTTTTCGTAACAATATTCTATGTGGAAGGTGACAGATAGTACAAGTACACAATCAAGTCACTGACTGTCACCTGCGGTCACAGTAACTGCCCAGAAACATTTGTAGAGCCTGCCATAAACCTGAAGAAGTTTGAAATAGATTTTCCTTTAGTGAAGAAGATTGAGCTGCTTCAGATGTACTAGGGGATGTCAGCATGTTCAAAGGCCCAGTACAGGTTTGTAGATAAGCTTATATAGTAGTAATTTCTTTATCTGTGAATACCCTAAAAGAAATTAAGGCCAGCTAACAAAAGGAACATATTTAGTAGATAAACAGACAATTTAATTTGAGTTATGATTCAGCAAAGTAATTAACATGAGTTGCAAGACTTTTTTTTTTTTTTTAAGAAATATAGTGTGTCTTTTCTTTTTTGTAGTGTTGTGGGACTCTACTCTACTCTGGTGTTCCCTCCACAGACATTACTAACTGTAGATTTAGAAGCTGCTTGTTAAAAGACTGCAGTCCTAAGGAAAAAGATCCTTCATTTAGCTGGCCTAAAGACAATTTGTTGTTATGAGAGAATTGGTATATTGTGGAGAGTCATGCAACTATAAATATGACTTCCTGTACATTAGACATGTTTGCCAGTTGCTGGAAGCTTTAAAAAAAGAGATCTTGTCTGGTTACAATTCACAATCAACCTATGGAAACGGGTTGAGAACAGCAGGCCACTTTTTCTCGGGAACACTGTTAGTTCGTAGTGTTGTAGTTCTGCTTTTTGGTGGGTTTGTTCCCTATACGTGTACAGTTTTAATCAATCAGTAAGAGGCTCTGGCATGAGGTAATGCTGCAAAGAGGCATTATGAATTCTGTGATTCTTAATAAAGGGTTAAAGGAAACACTGGTATTGCAATCTCTTTGGTTAAAACCAATGTCTGTCATTTGGATGGTATGTAGCTGTTTGGACAATATGTGGCATCTACGGCAGGCTCTGCACTGCTGATAAGCATAATATTCCTTGGGTTTTGTGTATTTTTTTTTAGAAGACCAAAACTAAAATGAGGAAGTAGTTTAATTCCTACTGGGAAATGAGACCTCCTGATCTTTAAAATTCTCTGGTATCTATATTGTCACGGTTTAACCTCAGAAGGGCCCTCTGTAGTCATCTAGTCTGATTGTTTGTACAATGCAAGGCCAAAATACCTCCACTTTCAAACTGATTTACTTGGGTTTCAGCTGCTAATGAAGTCAATGCAAGCTGTGGGAATTTTATCAAGATTATTGATGATGATGGAGCATATTTATAATTTGCAGGCAGTAAGTGACATTCTCAAGTGAACTTTGGATGATGAGATGCTTCATGCCAGCAGACACAACTCATAGTTGCCCAGAAGTGGGCATGACACAAAGGAGATAGAAGGTGTTCAACCTCATCTTGACCCCTGCCATGCCACTGGTCCCTCTTTGGAAATGAGAAAGAGGTGATGGTAATATGGGAAGAAGAGAAGAGTAGAGCAGCGGTGATACAGGTTGCATGTGAAGGAGTAAGGAAAAGGTGTGAAAAAGCTGGTGTCAGTGAGGCACTGCTTCAGAAATGCAAGGAAACATTGACCTAAGAGTTAAGGAGTATGTGTGATTCTTCCAATTTTTGCCTACGCATTGGCCTGAACATGTTGTTTTTCTAAGGATAACCAAACTTTGAAAAGATTTGAGCGCACAAATAGAGGCTGGCAGCTAATAGGAGAAACCTGATAGAAAGTAAAAGGAAAGTACATACTCTCCCTCTTTTCTTCTCTCCCTCTCTCTCTCTCTTTCTCTCACTGTTCTCCTTTCTGGCAATCTTTTTGTTAATCAAAGATTCATCGTGGAGACTCTGAGGCAGAGCAAAATCTTAATTACTAGTCAAGAGCATTGCATTTGTTTTCTTCTGTCATCTTTCCTCTATAGACTACTTCTGCTTTCATCAAAAATGTCCTGTGATGGTATGCGCTCCACAGAGGAGCAGAGACACTGACATTGTGGCACTTGCTTTGGGCCATAGAAAAAAGTGTAGGGAATTTTGCATCAGCATGCAGTGCACGCATGTGTACTGCACAAACAGCACAAGTCCAGGCCATGTGAATGGGCTCATGCTCTTTCTGCATCTCTTGCACCCGAAGGGGAGAAGGATTAGGTCTAAAGAAACTATAGATCTCACTTCTTGGAGATCAATTTTTGTCCTGACTTTGTGGAGTCACTTTCTATCATTCAAATAAAAAAGAAAGCAATCCATAGGCCTACATCTTGAGCACAGGTAGAAATATTACTTCCTTTTATCTCAGTGCTATCCTATGGCTTAAAAATAATGTTCTTACAAACAAACAATCCATTTCTCTTGAAGATTTTTCATTATCATGAGGTTTATAACCTGGAAATAGTCCATATTCTTTATTTTGAAGTATAAATTTAACTGGAAATGTGCTAGGGGGATTTTGTTTTCACTGTCTGATTTTTTTTTTCTTTCCAGAGTTTTCCTCTTAAAAAAAAAAGTAAAAATGAGTTAAATATAGACCTAGATTACATCACTTGGTCTGTAATACTTACATTTTCTAGGATACCACTTTACTGCCAAAATATGACTCAAAAGATCAATAGCAAACAATCTGTACAAGTTTACACAAGAGAACTGAAGTATTTTACTCCCTAAGCATTGTGCTTTAAGATCACACATTGCAAAAATAGATACTTTTGGGGAAGGCTGCTTTTTTAATTTTCACTGTTGCTCTCAGAAGTATGTCCAAACAGTTATGAGGATTTTTTCTGAGAAATCTGTTGCTGCACACTGAGAATATTGGGGAATTTGAATGTCTATGACTTCAAATGCTCGTGCTTAACAGAGGTTAGTCATAATACTTCTCTTCACAAAGTCAGTCTCAAAGTAAAAAATAGCTCTTAAGTTACAAGCTTGATGCATTTTTATCATAACGAAGAACTCAAACAGAGGTCTGAAAGATGCATTGCTGTTTAAGGATGTGGGTTGTGATGGTTGAGAGATTCATTTGCCATATCTTTATAAGCATTAGTATGCATTGCATATGATGATATTTGGCATGCTTTGATTCATTTGAACTCTTAATGCATAGAAGTGAATGATCCTCTCTTCATATCTGTGCTTGGTTAACATTCTGTAGAAGAAAGTTATTTTGCCAAAATAGCTACTGAAATAATGAACACATCTCTTTTTCTTGTATGTTCCCGTTTTGTTGAACGTGGCAAACATTTTGGTCATCAGTCATTGTCTTAACAGTTTTTCTAATACCTCATTTGTTGGTCCCTTTGGCAAGTCAAAGGTCAGAAAGGAAATGGAAGGAGAGCCACTTCTTTTTTTCTTTTAATCTACGGTTTAAAACGTGTATGCAACTCTTTCAAGCTCTAGGAGAAAAAATGTGCAGTTTAGCAAAGAACCCTGTCTCCTTGGTTCAGCTCATGCTTTTTATTAAACTGTTTGGCTCTTGACTTAACATTATCTACACAGTAAATGATAGTTAGTCTCCACAGCGTATCAAGCAGTTCCAGAAGCATCCTGACCGTCTACAGATTATAATGTTTGATAGCCCTGGGGTTTTTTAGACTTTAAATGTTTGGACATGTCATAGCTTTTAGACTTGAGAAAAAGCACAAATTAAAAAAAAAACAACTGAGAGAAAAAGAGAAAAGTAGAAAAAAAGTTTAAAAGTGGGGCAGGAAAAAAGGGAAACATAGGCAATAAGGGCTCTCAGTTTTAGGTTTGTTGCTCTGTGTTCCTTGAATTTGTCATTCATCTGTTGAGATTGTGAGAGCAATCTTCATTATTCTTACCAGTTTACGCACCACAAAGTTTGTTCTCTTTTTACACAGCACTTGTCAAAATGCTATGACAACTAACTGGTCTTGGACAAACAGAGCCTGGCTCTAAAAAGGCAGTATGTCTACAAGGCAAATATGGAGGGCAGCCATTGGCACTGGAAGAAGTAAGAAACCACAGATTGTTTTCTCATTGGATGAAGAGCTTAAAGCAACGTAAAGTTAATTGAAGAATTCCTTGAAAGTGAAGTCAGACTAAAATAAAAGCTTAGGAGTCTATAATTTACTAAATGTGAAAGCTTTGTAAGCAGTGGTGAAGCTAAAAGTTTGAAAAGAACATATTTTAGTAAACAGATCTGGCTTGTGTTATGGACTGTCCTGTTTTAATTATTTGTCCATATAATGTAGATTTGCAGTAGGATCTCTAATTAGGCACAGTTTGATTTATTGAGCTGGCCCCATATAAACCATGATGTCATGCTGTACTGCTCAAAATTACAGCTCTGCTCTTGGAGTTTAAAGATGATTATTTTTAACTTTGGAATGTTTCAGTGTTGTGCATCTTGGCTTTTTGCTTTGTGAACTTAAGACGTTCACTTCTCCCCTCCTGCCTCCTCCCCCTCCAGATCAAAGCATTTTGCTGTAATGTAACCAGCATAAAAACTATTGAAATGGACTTCAGAACACTATTCTCTTTAAATATTGTTGGTAATTAAGGAAAAGGCCAGAATACTCGCACTTGCTTTCAAGAGGGTTGAGAAATAGGTACGTAGGTATAGAACCGTGTTTTGCCAGGTGTCCAGATGCTGATGCTATTCCAGGGCAGGAGTGCTTCATTACACCTTTAAGGTCTTAGCATTCTTTTGATGCTGTAATTGAAGGGGAAAAGGGGAGAATCCACATTGCCTGTTACTGCAGGTAGTATAATTATGTACTAGCAACAGGAGCTCTCATGAAGTTGAGGTTTTATTCATGTCTTGCATTTTCTGCTCATTTCACATTTGAATAGGAAAATTTGCCTTTAGTTAAACCTAGGTCCAGTCCAACTGCCAAGGGAAGGCTTTTCACAGGAGGGTTTCTGCATTTCCATACAAAGAAGGTCTCACTTCTGCAGAAAGGAGCAGCATCCCTGTTTGCCAGCATCCCTGATCTGGAGTTGTGGGCAAAGGGACAACACACAGCAGGATGTGGAGGAATGGAGGAGTGAAAGTTAGGTCAGAACATAGTTTTATTTTTCCTCTCCCTCCTGCCTCTTCCAACAAATTAAAGCATTTTAGGGCAGGGTTAGGCTTTTCTGTGGAGAATTCAAGGCAGCTTTAGGCTGGAATGGAGCCTGGCATCAAACTGGAACAGGAACAAGAATAAGGGCTTTTGGGGGTCTCGCACTTAAATTGGTGGCACTTAATTACCTTCAGATATATTAAGGTGGGAGTTGTATTTGGGAGGCATTAGCTGTGGCAGGGAAAGACAGACATCATTTTGAAGGAGAGCAATAAAGATTTCTGAGTGCGAGGGGGAAGACAAAAATATCTTTCTGTGGATGTTAGAGGAGAGAGCTGGTACACTTCCCTTGGGAGTGACTGCAGTGTTTTGGGCTTATGTATGGGCTTATGTTTTGAACTAGCGCAAAGCTATGCTTCTTATGAGAAGCCTTGATTACATAACAACTGACTTTTTCTGTGCTATAAATCATAAATATAAACCAGATTACTGCTTAAAAGGCTTATAAAGAGCAATGGGATTTTTAAAGTATTTTTTTAAGGGTATTCTCAAATGAGTATCACATTTTTAATATCAGTTGTTGACTCGTGTGTTGTTTTCAAACATGCTGCTTTTAGTCCTCCTATAACTAGTTTAAGTTTAGCTAATGAAGGTTGGAGAGAAGACTGGAAGGGGAGAAGATGGGAAAGTTCATACTCTCCCTATACTTAGTGCCAGTGAATGTAAATGGATGGAAAGTATGTACAAGTTTGCTAACAAGTGGTATGTATAGTGGAAAGATTTGATATCTCAGTTCAGTTTAGGAAAATATCTATTCACATGCTTGTTTTAACCTCAGGAAGTTACTAAGTGAAAACAAATTTAACCATTTAGAGTAAGATTAGTGCCATAATCCCTTGAGGATTCACTTATCCAGTTTGCAGGCAGTAACATGAAGACTGTAATTTCTTGGTGCCATAAGATTGACAGAAATTTACTGAAGTGTACCATTGCATGAGTTTCCATCTCTTGTTGACTGTACCCCCTTGAGAAATGTTCCACAGTGGCTGAAATCTCAGAACAGCTAGCTCTTCATCATGTGTAGGCTACCTGTTTTGTTCAGTTTTGAGAAAATTAAATGAAAATAAGTGGTAGATTTCAGGTAATTCCATGATGCTCATGTTTTATCTTGCATTAACACATACATGTCATCTTTTAATCACACACACACAAAAAAAAAAATGAATGTGATCTCTTTTGCAGGCTGGTAATCAGCAGGTAGTTGAAATAGATCTTGCCTTGAGATTTCAGTAAACTGACTCTCATACGGTCTGTGTGTGTACATGTGCACGTGTATGCATGTGCATTGTCTTTGTTCTTATTTTCTTTAATAGGTCCAGCAGTATACTTTGTACTGAAACAGAAGAAGTCAGACCTTGAGAAGCTTATGACTGATAGCAATTTAATTCTTTTCTGTGTAATAAATGACTGACATAAGTTTAATTATTTTTCTCTGGCAGGTCTTTATCTGACACTTGCTTGCTGAAACTTGGAACAGCCTGCCTCTTGAGTGGCATAAAAGCTTTGCCATTACTTTACATCTGGTCCTTAAAATCGGACATTCATCCATAAGCTGTTTTGTAACTCAGAAGTTGTTGGTTTGAAATTACTTAGTGAGGATCTGGGGCCTGCACTGTATGATGAAGTGATTCTAATTGTGAGACAAGATGGAAAGGTAGTGAGAAGAAATGAAATGGGGAGGTGGCAGTTGAACCTAGCTGCTGCTGAGAGACCTGTGGGACTGCCAGGAGGTCCCACAGAAAAGTAATGATACTTTCCAGTTACAGTACTTTCAGTAGGTTCTCTTTCCTTTTGCTCTACAATGTGAAGCTTTCTAGCATTACACAGAAAAGAGAGTCTCTTCAATAACACATGCGTGAAGACATTTTCTTGATTTCCCAAATCAACTGGAGAGGCAGTATACAAAAATACTTGGACAGAGAGGGAGGTAATGGTCAAATCTGGTACACAGGGCGTCCTGTGGAGTTGCAGTCCTGTGAATGAGGACAGGGAAAAGGGCATGTTTGGCAGCCCTGTAATTTGAACAGGTTCTTTGGCATTGATTAGTGATGTGGTGGCCACAAACAGGAAGTCAGCACACACCTCTTGGGATCTTCCTCCAACCCCTCATTCCCTCTTTCTCAGCTGCAGTTGTTCTCTAGCCTGTTTGGGTCAGAATGAACTGACTCAGCTGAAAAAACTGAAGGAGTTCACCTGTGCTAATCTTCTCTTATTTGGTTGAAAACAGATTATGGAGTGATTGTGCAAGCAGTTCAGCTAGCTTGAGGAGTGTTAACCTTCCCTGTGGTTATGGGAAAGGGGAGAGATGAGCAGGGAGGAGAGAAGACTCTTGGAGCAGGAGGCATGCTGGCAACCAGCGGTGGTATCTGCTCTGCACCTGGATGTTGAAGAGGCAGGTACACGTGGGTTAGCTTCCTGCTGAGTCTTTGCTAATTTGCGTGCAATTAACAGAGAAGCCATGATGGCACAGGTCAGACTGCAGGCTGTAGAACAGCTTAACAGAGTAAGTGGCTGCACACTTAAAAGCAGACTACTACAGTTGTTAGCAGAGATTAAAAACAGCGCAACTATGTGTTTTGCAAGATTACTACCGACTGTGGCATAGAAAAAGGCATGCCTTTCCTCAACTGCTGCAGCTAGAGGTGTGCTCTAGTAAAACTTTGGCTCATGATTGGTTATATCTGAAGTTCAGAAGGCAATGATTCATAGCTCTTAATTAAACCTCTACCACCATCCCAGGAGACAAGTTTAGAGAGGAGGAAATGGAGATGACTAGCCTAAAGGTGGAGAGGGAATCTGTTTCAGAGATGAAATTAAACTTTGGCTCCAGGCATCATGCCTCTGGAAATTATCCTAAACTGCTCAAGTTTCATGTCAACACTGTCCAATTACAGCGCTGTAATTTAGAGTAATTTATAAATCTGTATCTGTAGTGGGTAAGATTTGCATAAACCACATCCATTAAATATAAAAGAACTACTATTAAATAATTAAGTAATAAAAAGATCACACCATCGTTAAGTAACACAATAAACTCTGTAAGAAAGGCTATCAGGTCTTTATATCTTCTTTGAAGAACAGATGTACTGGATCAGACCAGTGTCCGTCTAGCTTAGTGTCTTGTCTCTAGCTGTAGCCACAGAGAGATTACAGGAACAAGGCAAGAATAGTTGTGCTGCCCTTGTCATATCTTGCTGTTTTGGGCAACATTTTGCTCAAATTCTATTCTGAAATCTATTTGTATCTTTTTGATTCTCGTTTTGGTAAGTTATGCATCATTGTGACAACTTTTTCCATAGTAATATGGGTTTTCACCAGAACTATGTGACTAAGCCCACCCCTGCCTCCCTCATACATATTTTTAATCGCCATCTGTTAATATCATGTTGTGATATATCCTTGCATATGATAAGTTGCTTTTACAGCAGGATGAGTTCCTCTGTCCACCCGAGCCTAGGAAACTCCAGAAATTTTGTTTGTCCAATTACTTTGTTCCTTTATCCTTTTTATAGAAAAATAACTGGTTATATGAACTAGCAAAAGACCATTTCCTATAGGGATTTGAAGAGACGGATAAGGCCCTTACTAAGTGTGAGAGAAGTTGCTGTGCTTTGTGTTTTCTTCCTGCAACTCTGTAGCTGGTGCTTTGCCATGGCCTAGGCCTATCATTTATATTAACATCACGACATGCTTGCAGTGAACAGCTTTTGCATTGATTAAAAGCTATCTGATCCACTTAGCTGACATCTGAGAAAAGCCTTTTATGGCCTTGTTTGTAGTTCTGCTGTGAGTATTATTCTGTAAGAAAGAGAACATCATAAAATGGCTTTATTAAAAATGACAAAAAATGGATAATCTAGTTTAGAATGCTTATAAGATTTTAAAAGAAAAGCTTTTCTTACTAGTTATATTTTATTGTGTATGGCTGCTTTAAGTCATTTTAAATGTTGATGGAATGAAGGAAATCAGAAAAAAACAATTTTTCCTTGGTTTTCATTGTGGGACACACAGGTTAAACACCCAGTGTGGTGTTGTCAGAAGAAACACCACGTTTTTCTAAAAAAAAAATGTTTCATTCTTACTAACGTAGACCCACAGTACAAATGCTTGCTGTTTTATGACTGAGTGGTACTAAAATTCTGTTTATTGTCGGTCTTTTCACATCTGAATCATGTTATTTAATCCAGATTTTCTTTGAAACCGTTGCCAGACATGCAGTGTGCATGAATGCTTGAGAAACCAATTGGTGTTATGCACTTTGATGCATTTAATTGTTTAGAATAATCATGAATTTTGCACACAGAGGGAGAATGTTTATTTCCATTCTCAATCTATTTAGATTTACATGTTGAGCGGAGGGTACAGTTGATTGAAAAAAAAAATAAAAATAAAATAAAACAAACCTTCCATGTGAAAACTACATGTATTGTCAGAAGGTTGCTATAACTGAAGGATAATTATGGTGAATATAGTGGTCTTTTGCTTTGCTTGTTGGATGTATTTGGAAACAGTATGTTGAGTTTTTTTCCTGCAGTACCTTTGTGCTCAGTGAATGTATTTCTTCCTTTATTTCGTGGGTGTCTTTCGTGTGGAGACAAGTGAGAAGATGAATATAAACAAGGATAACAAAGTGTCTGTAGCTTTATTTTACGGTTCCTAATCCCATTTCCTTAGTTTTCATCGGTTTGTTTGCTTGGTGTAAAAGATTAGAAACCAAATGAAAGGTGATCCTGTAAAAATATGAATAGGCTCAAGAGCTTCCATTAATAGACTCCTGAAAACCTGAATATCCCTAGCTTACACAGATGCTGAAGACAAAGCTGTGACTAGTATGTTTGCCGTTCCGTTTCGATTCTCTGCACAGTAACTAATCATATTGTCCCTTTTTTGCACTTGTCTTAGCTAGCATCATGCATAGCCATAATTAATTACTGGCAGTAGTACTGGCCGGTGTATAATACAAAGCAGAATTTGTTTTATCAGTGTATTGTCAAACCCTTGCAATCTGATCCTTCGTCCACATTAAAGCTTTTGTGGTTCCTGCTGCTCACTGAGCCTGGACACGCTGCAGGAGTAGCTGATGCCAGCTCTGCTGCTGCCCCTCCTCGGGGACCTGGTGCAGTTTGCCAGGACGTAGAGTGCCATTTGGTTTCTCTTTTTCTCATCCAGATCTTACCCACTAACCTGCACAGATACGCAAAAAAAAAAAAAAAAAAAAAAAAAAAAAAATTTTTGCTGGGGTCTTTTCATGTGGAGAGACCACCTTTTCCTGCAAATCAACATGAAGGTATCTTGATTTGTCATGCCCAAATCAAACACGACGGCACCTCCTTCCAGCTTGATTTCAGTGGAATGACGAACTCCCACGCTTTGTTGAAGCCTGGCCCAACAAAGCTTGTTCTTTCCTTCTGCATCTCCCTTTATTGTGTCTTGCCTGCAGTTTGTGAAGTATTTCAGCAGCTTTCATGTGATTCTTCACATATGAACTGCTGATTTATTCTTCTTGTTTCTGAACATAGTCTTTATCCAGTGTAAGTCAGGAAAATCAAAGAAATATACCCAAAAAGGAGGAGTTTCATTTCTGTTTGGAACATATGTGCCTAGTCATGATTCCAAAGGCTTTTTGTCCCCCCTCTCCCCCGCAACTCATGGCTAGAACATACCATGTGCTGTAATACTTTCCGTTTGTAGAGCCCACTGTCTGATGATTGCAAGCTGCTCACACAGCTTTGCTTTGGTCTCACAGTTTGTTTCTCAGATTCTGGAGCATGCTCTATTTTTTGGTGGGAATGTGGCTAAGTGACTTGCTCAGGGTCACCCAATGCATCAGCTGTCCAGCACAGTGGTAATTTGGAACTGTAAATTTTAGGCTTTTTGGACTTTTCAGTTATGTCTTTCTCTGTGTTATGCAGAATAGCATAGTGCAATGTACCTTAGAAAATAACTGCAAAACTTCTTTGGGCTGAGAATAAAAGTCTGGAGCATAACTTAAGAGATATTTTTAAAAATGTACAAGGAAGTAATAATAGATTATTACAAACTATGATCACTACAGATAAGGGATGTAATGGACTAGACAAAGATACTATATATTGTTTATGTGTAAACTTAATCTCAGATTAATTTCTAAGTTGTTATGGCAAGAATTTTTTATTTATTTATTTTATTTTTTATTTATTTTAGTCCTGATGGATACAAGTGTAATTTTCACATTGTTGTTGAGTATAGTCAAATCCTGCATGCCACAAAGATGATAGGTAGGGGAGATTTTAAGTAACTGAACAATAGGTAATTTTGGTACTGGGCACATAATGAAGGCCTTGTGGAAGAACTTTACTCTCCCAAGTAAAAACCTTTGTTTAATAATGATGATTTTTCTTCCTTTCCCCCTCTTTATTTCTGGTAATTTAGGTGGACCGTTATTTCTGATGCTATTTCAGATGCTGTGTTTGTGGAGGGAGGAAAATTGTCCTTGTCAGTTTTCTCACTTTTATTTTTGTGGGTAGTTCCTTAAAAAGAATTCTTCTGGCACATTGAGACTGTTTATGAAAATGAGTTAAATGAAACATGAGTTCAGAAGCTATTTCTTGCGTAAGAGTAAAGAACAGTATTCAGACAGCAGTTAAGAAATTTAGAGTTTTTTAAAAAACTTTAGATGTTTTTAGAAATCAGCTTCAAATGCCTAAAATTTGCACTTAGAACATGTATGACAGGTGTGTTTTACTGAGTAGTGAGCATACATTGTCATCTCTCGCTAGTATTCTGTGGGAGTTGAAAGCTATTTATATTTAAGCTGAGACAGTTTGGCAACTTGTCCTTTTCTTATTGTTTCTTTTTCTTGGTAACATTAGTATTTTGGCAGAAACGTGCTCCTCTTTCCTGTGCTGCCCAAACCCTTCTCCTTTTCAGTGTCAGACTGTCCTCTGTCCCAGCTGCTCTTCTTTTCTGGCCATGTCCCCATTCAGGATCCCAGGTTACATGTTCTCCTTTCCTTCTCCAGCTATGAATATTCTTCCTCCCCCACCAGTCTGTGAAGCATTCTTGTAAGTGGTTTTCAGATGGAGAAGAGTTGATGAGGATGAAGATAAAGTTGACATAAATTTGTTTTGCAGAAAATAGAGTGCCTTCTGATTAGAGTGCTCAAAGGAAGGTGAAGTTTTCTCTCTCCTGTTACAAAGAGGGCTCTTTTGATGGAATATCCCCCCACCGTACAGCAGGTAAATTGAAGACCACAGGACAGGTCTGCTTCTCCCTGCAACATCAGCAGTGGTGGTGGGTGGTGCTTTGTTGAATGAGGTCAATCAGAATGTGTAAGGCTTTGGCATCACTGAGTTTTTTTCTAGTTCTCCCTTGCACTTCTTATATACATGTTTTTGTTATTCTTTTAATTACCCTGAGACAAAGCGTGCAGCCAGAACAGACTTTAGACTGTCTCTGCAGTCTGTAGAAGGAGTTGAAGCAGCAGATTCATGAACCCTCAGACATCTGTTGGGTGGAATTAGTTTTCTAATACTCAAAGCTGTGGCAGGACTCTCTAGTATTAAACCCCAGTTGCAAGTGTCTTGTGGAAGCAGCAAGACTTCATTTGTAACTCTTGAGCTTATGTTCTGCTACCTTAGCTGAATACCTTGTGTCTCCCCTCCTACCCTCCTGGCATTTCTGTCAGATAGAGAAAGTGTTATTGCCTGATTTTACAAATGTGACACTGTTAGGTTGAAGGCCAGGTTGAGTGGCTTGCCTGGGGTCCTTCAGGAAGACAGTAGGAGTTTCTGTGAACACAGAGCATCCCAGGTTTCTACTATGAGCTCTTGCAAGTGAAAGAGACATGGAATGTGATATGAAATAACAAAGTTGTTATTTTAGGTCATCTTCATTGTGATTTGTTTTTTCTCTTTTAAATACAGTATTCTGTGGAACTTTGGGACTTGAGGAGACTGGTGAACATCATGCCCGACCTTCAGTCTAGTTAGCATGGGTAACAAGATTAGACGAATAATAAGGTGAAGAGAATGTCCCAGACTTCCTCTAGAATAGCACAAATCTACCTCAGTCCCTTGATCCATATTTTAAAGTTTCTGCTATCATATTTTCACAGGTTACCCAAGTTGACTCAGATACACTTGAGCACAACGTGGTTATATCACTGGTTTCTATGTACATACAGAGGTTGGATAATTTAGTGTTTGTACCAGTAGTAGGATATTCCCCCAGAAAAGCAACATAATTGAAGAGGTAGATGGAAGTATTTAAGATGTTGACTTATGCACAAACATTTGGAAAGCACTACTCCTACTGTTTGAAAATGAGGCTGTTCTGATACTTGCTGAATTTTCTGTTAGTGAGAGGAAATTAGGGAAAATGCTTATTTCCTGTTTCATTTGCATAATCTTTTACTAAGTTTAGCATACTACATTTATTGAGCTTTTCAGTTTAAAACAGAGATGTGGCACTGGACAGGCTTATAAATGATATATTAGGATTTATCCCAGGAGTAAACTGTCTATGATTCCAGTTAATAACACTGGTATTCAGTGAGGAAGAGCACAGATGTGATAGTGGTTTGGGAGGCAGCTGAGGTAACATCTAGGAACATCTGGTGGAAGTTTCTCTAGCAGCTTAAGTAACTACACAGATGCCAAGTAATTTTTTTTTCCATATTCTACATAACGTCAGTTATGGATATTTGCATGTTTATTACTATAATGTCCTGTCCCCCTGCAGTGTATGGCTTGCATTTGAATCAGTAAGCATTTGCTGATGGAGATGAAAAGAAAAATTTGAAAGAATTTGAAAATACTTTACATTAAAAGGAAATTCAGTATATGCATCAGTCAGTGTAATAAGAAAGCTCTTGGAAATTTCTCTCATTTGTCCTGTCATAGTGATATGTTTGGGAGTCTATAGTACCTTGTAATAATCTTTTTCTAATTTACCCTAGGTCACAGGCATTTTTTTTTAATACTCTGCAGCCACCTCTGAGACAGTAATGAAAGTAGAAACAGATTTAGCTTGGTTGTCACCTCTTCTCATAGATTTTGAACTGAAGGAAAGGATGTTTTGGATGTTTTTATTGGTGGTAGGTTTTTTTCATAGACCTACATGAAAATTTTGAAGATTACTTGCACATAAGAGAGGATGTTGCCACTTATTAATTTGATTGTTGAGACTGGAAAAGTTAAAAACGAGCAAATTAATTGACAGTTTCCTGGTTGCTTTTGTTTTTTTTTTAACCAAAATGCTGTCTTTGATGGGGAGAACTTCTTTACGTTTGTAACAAGACCTGGAAATGTGATTTGATGCATTGATTTTTAGTAATGTCTTACCACAAATGTTTTTGAAACTTTATCAGTCAAGTGTCTCACCTGTATGAGTCACGGTACCTCGCTTCATCATAGCAACAGACTGAGGACAAACATTCTGACGCATCTTAGAACAGTTGCTAAGCACTCTGGGCTGCTGGCAGCACAAGCACAGATCCGAGTGCACGTGGTCAACACTCCTTTACTGTTTTCTTTTTTCCCCATCAGAATGCTATGTTGCTGGTGAAGGGCGGTGAGTCTCTTCAAAGTTTCTAACTTGTTGCATTCTTCATGGCTTAAACTGGCAGTGTAAGCTGGTCAATATCTGACTGAAATTTGTGAAAAGAGTGCTGTGGTTACAGCATCAGCAGAGCTTATTGCCACGTATTCCTCCTCCTTTGGTTGACCTGAATGAAAACTGATTCATGCAAGTGAAACATGGGTGGGACAGCATGAGATACCCCTTGGCATGACCATGAAGCATTACCAGAGACCATAGTGGTGTTCTCACTTGAGATACCTTGTTTAGACTTTTTTTTCAAGAATGCATAACTTCCAGTTCGTGTTGTCATGTCTCTTGACTATCGCACTTAACATCTGGAAGATGGGCACAAATGCTGGTTCACTTTAAATAGGCTCAGCCTTCATGAGTCATGGTTTTGTTGCTCCTTAGATTTAGCTTGCTGTGATTTCTCCTTGGCTGCTTGTGATCACTAGTTAGGGGCTCCAGCCTCAGGTGGATGCATCTGCCTTTTTCTGCACACAATAGTCTTTTGTTCTTGACAAGCTGAACGCAGACTGGATTGAGGAGTTACTTAATAATTAGAGCAGTAACATACTGTCACATCTTAGGTAGTCAGGGTGCTGCATAAATGTGCTTAGTTTTGTTACTATCTGTAAAGATCCTTCTAAACCTTCCTGTGACATTAAGGCAATACAAAATTTCAAGCTCTGTGTCATATGTTCTCAACTTAGCATATCTGAGAAACTTTGGCTACTATGTACTTTCCATATTGCCCCCATACAGAGAAGCAATGAGACTAAAAAAAAATGATTCATCTTACTGATTACAAATTGAAAAATGTTAAACTACCCTACTGCAATAATCCCATCTTGTGGATTAATGGTTTGATGCTTTTGGTTTCTTTCTACTCTCTTTTGGTTTACTTTTTTGTTTTCTGACTGCTATTTGTAATGTCTTTTCGAAACTGTAATCCAGGGAGATACTAACTAGAAAAATAGACTGAACTTTGTTTTATATAAAGCTTAACCTGCAAACAACTTTGGTAAAATGAGGGAAGCACCCCACCTCCCAAATATATTCTTAATTATAATAAATGAGTTGCTGTATCATTATGAACATAACCTAATGGCCATAAAACTAAATATTTACTCGATAGTTTATCTAGTACAACTTTGTTTCTTTTTAAACTACACATTACTTCCTTGCATCCTTTCTTCAACTACCTGGTTGTCTTAAAACTCATAATCTCGGTATCTGTGATATTAAAGAAACCAGAGTGTGAGATCAAATTTTCCATTACATAGCTAGAGAGGAATCTCAAGGAACAATGCCAAAATCGCTTAAAAAATAAATTTACAGGAAAGATGACTCATCAATCAACAATTGCAGTTCTAGAAAATAGAATTAGTTGTGTATGTTCTGGGTACAGAGAGAGATGAAATGCACCCAGCATGACAGATGGGGGTAAAATAGGATGGAATTTTTTCTTGTTTCTAGGGATTTTTACCTTGATCTCTTTTTCTGCCTAAAAGGAGGCACTTAGGTTGCACACAACTTAATGTTGTAGAAGTCATACCAACCCAACTACCCAGCAAAAAGAAAAAGGGTTGCTGGCTCATTGTGGCTTGCACTAATCAGCCAAGCAGCTGCGAGATGAGGGGAATGGTCCCCTTCTGTGCAATGCAGTGGCTGCAAGCCCATTTTTTGTCTTTAGTGTCTCTTGTAACTATAAGAAATTAAAAATGAGGCCATCTAAGAGAGTAAAATACAGCACTATATGCTGCATGGAGAGTATAACAAAGACATGGTAAGGGGCAGTTTCTTTCCTTCTAAAATGCTGAATGAACAACCACTTAGGCAGGGAAGTCCTTGTGAGAGTGAAATCTCTGGAGCTACAGCACTGTCTCTGGGGGGACTGAAGTAGGCCTGCTGCTTGTGATGTTTCATGCTATGCCCATCCTTTAGCTAGGAAGGCAATCCGCTACTGCTTCTTGTATTTTCTCCTCTTTGAGCTGCACCATCTTTTTGCTTAAGCTCTACATGTGAAGAAAGTAGCAGGTGATGGCATCTTAAGGAGATGATGCAGGAGGTGAATCTTAGGTTCTCTTTGTAACTCTGCTCACTTTCTCATCTGAATGAGGGAAGGGGCGGGGAGGAAATGGTATGACAAGCTGCTGCAGATGACAGACCGGATAATCCATAAACATGGACATCCCTTCTCGTCACTAGCCTAAAGGCTTTCTTGTTAGACGTTCAGGAAAATAGCTAACAACTAAAGGTGTGACTTCTGACTGCAGCACTCTGGCCTCAGAATGGGCTTAGCTGAGATTGCAATTATTTGTAAATAGGAAGCATGCTCTTGTAGTCTCCGAACTTTATGCTATTGTTATATATTTCCTTTTACTGTCCCATTCTTTCCTGGAATAACAGTGCACAAACAATGGGACACGAGCAATGTTGGAGTACATGCGTTTTGAAAGGAGACGGGGACTGCAAACAAGCTCTGTTGCTCTGTTTGCCTTATGTTTTTACTGTATTTAGGCTTGATCCTTCAACATAGTCGTCTTCTGACAATGTTATAACTTTTTTCCATTTTTTTTCCAGAGCCAAGTACTTGTGGCTCTGCCCATTACTTCTGGCCATCTGTACTGGTGGTGAGTGGATTTTCCTTTCAAGGATTTGATCTCTCAAACTCAGTAGCTTTGGAAATACTTCTGAGAAGCTGCTGAGAATTTTCTGGGTGGAGGTCCTGTCTTCAAACTGTTCCCTGGTTTCCACTATTCCTGTTGGACACGTTTACAACATGAGGCTGTAGGATTGAGTGAGAGGAGGTCTCTGCCGTGTGCTGATTCCAAAGCCTGCCCTTTCCACAGGGAAGGGTTCAGCATGTGATGGGAGAGAGCTCACTTTAGGTTAATATACATGGGGACAACAGTGATGTGATTGAACAGCTCTCTGGAGGGCTATACTGGAGTCTTGGAGGAAGCAGCATCCCTTCCACTTCATTTTTATTGCTGCCCACCTTAATTTCTTTTTTTTTTTTTTCTTTTTTTTTTTTTCATGCAAGTGCTGGTGCAGAGAATTGTGTTAGGGATGATGGATCTGAGTGATGACCACAGTATTTCCAGCTTTGAGAATGCAGTATGAGGCCTATCTCTAGCCTTAGCCTTACCCTCTAGGGTTGCATTAAAATACGACCAAAACTATTTCCCCAGTTCTTCCTGAAGAAGTATTCTCTTTTTATCCTTAAAGGATAAGGAGATAAGGATATAGTTGGAGAACCTAGCAACTATCTGCCTGTTTTATTTTCCTTAAGATGCTGTGATGCCATGGCAATAAGTTATTAGTAAAGCTTCCAGGCAGAAGGAGAGAGCTTCTAACTAACAGAATAACCATATATGAACAAATGTCATGATCTGGTCTGTAGGGTGAAGAGTTGTTGAGCATTTAGCATAAAAATACAACTTAATCTGCAAATAAATCAGAGCAGATTTTTTGCTTAAATGTTGAAATAATACCAATGTTTATAGAAGAGCAAATAATTATAAACCACTCTGTGTGTTATTTTAAGTGTATGAACATACTGAATTACATCTGAGGGTTTTTCTTTCCTGGTTTGTTGCATTTCTGAGCATATAATGAGCTATTATAAGCACAGTAAGTTTCCCATACAGCATTGTGCTTATTTCAGTGGCACTGACTTAAAATTCTGTAAGTCTTTATCCTAATATGCAGTCACTTCTGTGTTCATGACCACCCCCCTTCTATTATAGAACTTGAATTAAAAAAAAAATCTATGAAACATATCTTTGGGGAATTACTAATTTGTAAACCCTCCACTACTCATCCATACAAATAGAAATGTATTTTAAAAAAAAACACAGAAGAGAGGTAGTCAGGTTATAGTAAAAGCATTGAAGCACTGTTTGATTTTTTTTTTATTATTATTGATATTACTATTTTTTTTAAGTGTCCATAGCATTAATTGCATTATGCGGCCATCAGAGGTGGGTTACAAATGGTGTGACGTTGTTATGCTGCCTTGCCCTTATAATGCATATTGACTGTAGTCTAATTTTGGTGTGCTGGCCTGGTCTCATCAGCAGTCAGTTCAGAGTGTGCTCAAGCTACTGTTGAAGGTTTGGAGTGATGTCTTAAGTAGCAACATTACAAAAACTCTTGAAGTTCTGACTTACCAGTCTCCCAGATGCCAGTGGAAAAATGCAGACATTTCCACATTGTGTTGAGAGCTGGCCGGGTAATCTCTTTTTAATATCTGACTTACTAATTTCATATTAAATTCTTACTTGCTGAAAAATAGGTCCTTAAAAATCTACAAATCCATTGACTTCACAGATTTGTTTCCCGTTTTGTGGCTTTGACCAGGAGTTAAACTGCAGTAATGAGACTCATGAAGAAGATGGATAGGACGGATCATAACATGTGTTTGTGATATTTGTGATGCCCAGTTACTTAGCTGCTGTGTCCCAGTATGCTTTGGGCTTATTGTAAAACATCAGCAGGGATTGTCCATGGCTAGTATTTTATTTGAATAAGGAAAAGCCCTTGTTAGGAGTCTGTAGCTAATGTGTCCAGGGTGTTTCCAGGCACTTAACCTAATTAGACTGGGGAGAGCAACTACGTGATACTGGACTTCTCTGTCCCATTGAATTCCATGGAATTTAGGCATGTAAACCTCGTACAAAATTCTGAAAATATTCTACGTTACACATACGTTATTTATTCTTTCCTCTTTATTATCCTTTATGATAATCTGTGCCCTTTAAATGGAATTCATTTTATGCCCTAATCTGAAAATTGCCTAAAAAATAACATTTAATGACCAAAGCAGGTTAAAGAACTGTGTGCAAAATTTACATAACCTCCAAAGTGAGGTATTTATAGAATATAGATGAAGTGTCAAGAATTGCTGTGACATTTTATTCCGTATGAGTATGTAAGTGATTTTGTAAAGCATTCCAGCAGAGTGAAGCAACCAACAGCCTTTCTGCTGTGTACATGAGGTACTGATTTTTTTTTCCCGCCAAGAATGCTTCCTCTGAATGGAAATTATTTTTTTTTAACTGTTTTTTTAACAAACAAACAAACAAAGAAGCAAAACAAGATGTTCCCTTTGGAAAATGTCCTGTTATTCTCCAAAGAAACTTTTTGAATAGAATGATTTAAAGAAAGGGACAATTTTGATTAACTAAGGGTCAGGGGAAAATGGGGGAAGAAGCGTTTACTTGCAGATGATTTCTTTTCTTTTGTAGCAATATTCTCTTATGCTTTTGAGGCTTTACCACATAGCCTCAAAAAATAAAATGTTTCTGGCTTAATAAACCACCGTACTTTGAAGAACCTTTATCCTTCACAAACGAAATGATAACGAGCTATTAAAGTGTGCACCTTTCTTGTTTTGATTTCATATAGGAGTTGTCCTATTTGTTGAACTGGGCTCTACCCCCTGTTTCTGGCCTTCTGTGGAACTGTTCTCTTGTTTCCTTTTACGTGTTTTATTGTAGAGAACCACAGTCTTGTTTTATCATAGGAAAAGGCAAACCGTTTATCTCAGCAGTGAACTGAGTGTACTTGAGGTTTTTCAGGAATATACAAGAGGAACCTGTTTCTGTTGTTTGTTATTTTTATTCCTGCAATATCCAAGAGCCCCACTTATGAGTCATGACGATAAACAAGATGTTTTACGCAAACAACAGGAAGATGATTTCTTCTTTAGAGAGCTTTACTCCAGAATGCAATGCAAAGCCATGCAGAAACACCTCACCTGGTTTTGAACAAGCTTGTTTGGGCACTGGAAATGTAGGTGGGCTAACACTGGGCTTGGGTATGGTATGCTTGTATAGTTATGCTGTAAGCCTATAGCATATATAAGCATAGTTCATGGATTTGCAATGCTGTACTGGGCTGTGTAAATACCCTCAGAAAGGCTGTAACAGAGTACAGGAGGTGACAAACGGAGAATGTAAAGGAGCAGTGAGAGGTAATATAAGCTTGAGGGGTAGGGTTGGGGCAGCAATACTTACTATGCGCTCAAACTTAGGGTTTGGTTCCCCCTACCCCAGCCTTGAAATAAATATTTCTCAGAGGAGGCATGAACCTGGCAAGCAAGAGGGTAGAGAATTATTTGAGGAGGTCAGGCATCATACTCAAGAGTCAAGGGGCTGAGCTGAACCTCATGTGGCTGAGTTCTGGCCACTGTATTTTAACAATGTGAAAAAGGTGTACGGGTATAGGCAGAAACACTCTCAAAAACCATTTTGCTGATAAAAGTTAAAATATTTTTTCCTACAACTCATTAATTTTCCAGTTTATGAATTGCTTCACCATATTTGGAATCCTGGATGCTTACTGCCTGATAAGGAAAAGTCGTTACTATTTATAATTTGGGATTTTATTACTCAGGCTGCTGTGATGTTTAAGTACTTCTGCAAGAAGGAATGTAATATGGAAGATAATATAAACTGTAAATCTAATGAGAGAATTATAATACAGAAGGTATCTTGTGTGTGTGCTCTGCAGACTATATTTTGTACTGTTCATTTTCAATTCCTTGTTCAAGGATCCAGCAAGTTATTGACTGTGTGTTGGGAAGTAGCTTATCAAAGGTGTCTTTTAGAACAGGCTATAATGCTAATGAAATTTCAGTGCTAGTGAAAAATACATAAATAAACTTTCAAGGTAATCAAACTATTACATTCAGTAATTTGATGGAAACTTTAAGCATCTTTCTTAAAGATGTGTCTCGCATAGTTTGAACTGTTCTAGACTGATTTAATTGTGTATAGGATGAGGTAAGTGTACTTTTATCTCCTAAGCATTTTCTCCATCACTTGTGAAATTTTTAAAAGCTGCCTGATACCTTCACCAAGTGCTGTTGATTTTGTTTACAAAGAGCAGAAGCTGTACTACCTTCATCTTTTCATCAGCCAGTGAATTCCAACTTCAAACTTTTCTTTAATTTTCCCATATATGACATAAATGGACATTGCACATAAAGAGCCATTGCATATGGCTCCTGGTACAAAGAGTATTACAGTAACAAAACTGCCCTGGTCATAAATTTATGTGAATGGTAACCATGTGTCTCTAAATGCCTCCTGTTTCTCATTCAAGTTAAATGTTACTCTATCAATACTTACCAGATCTCTTGCACTCTCATGTCTCTGTAATATTTTTAAGCCTTTTGATGCCTTTCAGTTTTTGAAGTAGTCATATTATTTTTAAGATCCTTAAATTAGGTCATAACAAAAATATTTCTATTTATCTAATCCATTTCCCTATGTTCACAGACTGCGTGGTGTATTGGAGCATGTAATAAAAGTGGAGAGTTTTAAATGGCTTACTTCACTGTCAGAAGAAAATGTTACGAAAGTCACAAGTTTTCTTTAAAAACTGGAGCTTTCTCAACTGACAGAGATGTGATGGAGTGGCTGAAAATGATTAAACCCCCTTAGCGGGTGTAGGATTTGTAGGATACAGAGCTAGTGAGTCACTACTTCATATTAAAAAAAAAGAGAGAGAGAGAGAGAGAGACCAAAAAGAAAAAAGAAACAATCAATGATTTCTGTAGCTCATGACTACCACTGGTCTTGTGGTGATCTCTTATGAATTTTTCGGGTGCTTTTACCCAACTTGGGTTGTAATACTGAAGGCATACAGTTGTCATCACTCAGACCGAATGCAGTGATTTCATAGCTTTCTTAATTGCGTAGACGATTAACATAAGAGGTGTTGGTTATATTGGTTATCCACTTGGCCAAAAATACCAGTTCTCCTTCCTTAGCACTTCTGATCATCCCCTTGTACGTGGTGAGGATCCTCTGCAGGGAAGTGAAGGTAAACAGTAGTTCCCTCATCACTAGAGGCTTCAGTCATCCTGGAGGCAGCTGCTATTCATAGTCACAGCTCAGACTCCTGGTACAAGCTTTTGAGAAAATGCTTTGGCCTGGCGTGATTCTCCATTCACCATCATCTGAGTCAAGCCTATTTAACTAAGCACTTTTACTCTGGAGTGGATCCTTCTGACTTCTATTTCCAGTCAGATATACTTAAAGCAGTGGGTAAATGACAGCATAATGCTCTTAGATAAAGCTCTTGTTAAGAGGCAGTGAACTGATGAAGTATTTTATCTGCATTCTGCTGATTTCAGAATAAACAGCACTTTCTCAAACAAACCCTGACTGTACTCAGCATCTATTAAAAGCACACAGTAGTGTTTTTTTTTTTTTTTTTTTTTTTTTAATAGTAGTCTGCTGGAATCACATAATCTCTTGAAATTCTCAAAACTGTTCCAGTGCTGGCAGCCAGCATAAAATCTTTGACTGATGCATATCTCCAGAATTCAATGGGCATCACTGCCTAACTATTTTCATTCAACTCAGTGCACTGCAAATCCAGAACGAGAGTCAAAATATCACAGCTCTTCTTTGCTTTTCAATCCCAGCTACTGTGGTCCTGTCTTTTTTACCCCTTCAGACATTTAAAACCAAGTCCAACACCTCTGTGGTTCAGCTTTAGATTTTTTTTTTATGGATGCAATACTCTTCCTACTGGAGAAACCTGCCCGTATCACTTTAAGCAGCAGGTGTTTCACACCTATCTGTTCTGATCTCTTTCTTAAATAAACTGCTAATCACATTCTATTTGCTCATAATTCCCGTACACCTGTCAAGCTTTCAGAGCAAATGTGGATGTGTTCTGGAAGCTTTCATGGGATTTAATCCTGGAACTGATGATCTCCCCTGGGCTTGCTCTTTCAACAGCTCAGTGTTGCCATGTTTTTCTGCCTGTCTGTCTCCTTTCAGCAGTGGTCTTTCCATCACTGATATATGTACATATATATGTATAAATTTCTCCCTCTTGCCTTTTTTTTTTTTTTTTTTTCCCCTTTCCTCTCCTCCAAATCCCAAACTTTGCCAGTTCTTCTCTCATTTGCACTACCATTGCTTGCTGATAGATTATGTTTGGTAACTGCTGTTTGTCTTGTGGTTCTCACCTTGTAAGTTAGAATGAGCTGATATCTCTGTTTGTGAACTACAGATTTCTCTCTCTCTCAAAAAAAAAAAAGATTTTTAATATGAACCTGAGATCTCTACAACTTCTGGAGAACAAATGACTGTTAAAATAGCTGAGCTTTCATTTATGCCAGAGGCAGAATACCTAGTCCTTTAATTTTGTGTAATCTGAGTGAGCACATAATGGGTAAAGCTACTTTTTCAGGGTATGGCTGGAGAAGAAGGAAGCCTAATGACAGTTTTTATTTTTAATCAAGGACAATGCTCTATCTGTAAGGAAAATTAAGAAAAGATGCATGAACATAGAAGAGAGATACAAGAGTCTTTTAGAAAGAGAAAGACACTTTCTAGCTTATATTACGCAAGAGGTAACATGCACTGGAATTGTGCGTGCTGTCACAGAAAGCGGGAAGGAACATACGTTGACTGAGAAATTTTAAGGCTAGAAGGGGCAGTTAATTCTATTTAATATGATGTATATTAAATTTAAGTTTTTTTTTTTTTTAATCTACTATATGATAGTAGAATCTGGAATAGCAGATGGTTGGAGGCATCTTTCTTTAGGATCTTTCCTATCTCTTCCTGTCCTGCCTCTACACCATCACTGGGTGGGGAAGGAGTAAGGGAGTACAGTCCTTGGTGGACAAGGTTCCCAAAAGCTGAATTTGGAGGGATACATTCACGCAAAGAAGTCAGCCAGCCTATCCACGTATTTTCCTGCAGTCCCCTGAGTTTTCCCCATACATTCTTTTTTAAAATAAATAAATAAATAAACAAATACCCACAGAATCAAGACACTCCAGAACTGATGTTTCATCCACCTGGTTTAAATTCATTTTCTTGTGTTACTTAGAAGAGATTTTTAAGGCTTTAGTATTATCATTATACAGGTGTGATTTGAAAATATTTTTTTTCCATTGGCCAGGATAATATTTGAGATGATACACTAGCTAATTGTTTAATATGCTTTTAGACAATCATTAAAATGAATGCTATTTATATTGTTTAATATTATAAACCACAAAAGCACTACTGTCTGTTCTCTAGTTAGGAAACAATTAAAAATACAGAAAGTCCATTTCTTGACATCAAATTTTTAAAATTACTTTCTGCTTTATGTTAGGTGTTTCTGAGTTGCATTGTAGCACCTCAGGAGCAAGCTATCAGGACATCTTCCCCCATTTTGAAACTGCTAAGGATGTCTGTGTTGGTGTTTAAAACATACATGTTACGGAGTTAAACTTTAAGGACTTTTACAGTTGTCACATTTGTAGCAGGACTGCAATGTGTAGTCCTCAAAAGGTATTAACATTGCAGAAGTTCACTCACACTTTTTCAGCTCCTGTAATAGAGAAGTATAAAATGTCTTGCATATGTAATTTGAACAGCTTTCTAAAATATTTAGGCTTGGAGTCTGAATTCCTTTGCAGACCAAGCGTTCATATTGGAAAATCAGACTCACCAGTATGCTTCAGATTTGACCAGCACCACATCACGCGCAGGATAAATTAGCTGCTTTTTAATTCACTTCAGTTCAACAATTTAATTCTAAGTTAAAACACAAATAGCTAGAGACCTAAATAATTTCCATTGTGGAGTGCTAGTTGTTTCCTTTATAATCAATGGAAACTGCCTAGAGTTTGGAGACATTAGAGACAAAGTTACTGAAGAAATATATGAGTGTACCCTCAAACTGATTGTTTCATTCCTTCTCTTTTCCTTCCAGAAAACATGAATCTCAAAAGATGTTTTGATTTATTCTCTTGTAGCATTCCTTGGTACAGGTTTTTTGCTTTTCATTTGTTTATGTATTTCTTTTTTCTTATTTCTTCTTTTTTTTTTTTTTTTTTTTTTCGGTTGAGATGTGAATATTGGACAGGAATTGCACTGCATTGCCCTTTTGGGAGGAGTTTGGGGTCATAATTCAGCATTCTATCAATTTTGTGTTCCAGTAACTTTGAGAATGTCTAATTACTTTGGGCATGGGCATAGTGTTTGTTGAAATATCTTCTATGCCATAAAAGCCTGTGCAAAACCACAAAAAGCCTGACCAATCAATTCTTTCTAGACTTCCATAGCACAGACTACATCCGTATCATGTGGTGGTCTTAGCTCTTTAGTTCTTCTGCCTACATTTAATATTGTTTTCCTAAAATCTTTGGCTATATTTGATCTGTTCTCGGTCATAAGTTAGGTAAATTAAGATTGGATTTACCTGATCTACAAGCACAGCAAAACGTCTGTGCTGTCTGACCACACTGTTTTAGTTTGCAGTGTAGCTGGGATGCAAACTGCATCTTGTACACAGGCATAATGTATCCAGATAAAGTTGCATATATTCAATTCCTATCTCTATTACAGCAGTTGGACATGGTAAAATATTAAGCAGGGACTTTAAATAAATATGGGTATGTCGTGCCCTTCTTAGAGGGGAAGTTTAGCCTGAATATGTCCTAACTTAAAGTAGCTACTGTTGTGTAAATATTTGGTCTCATACTTGAGATGAAGCTGGTAGTTTTGAAAGGAGTTCCCACTATGTGGCTTGCCATGCCATCAGATCCATGGTGTTAGGTGTTGCATAGTTGCTTGGAGGAGGACTGAGTGAACATAAAGAACAAATGACTTTGGAACTGAAGTGCATTGATCCAGCGTTTTTAATGGTACTAATTTCACTTTAAATCATAACACTGTTTTATGCCTGGATGGGTATCATTTTTAGTCTGAAAAAAATAGAGGTTATAGAAGCTTTTGAAAGCCTATTAGGATGTAGCCCTGAGGTCTAATTGGCTCCTGACTACAAAATAAGAAAATCAGGGAATGATTTTCCCTGTAGCTCAGGGTTGTGTATCTCTCGTATTCAGCAACTCCTTTGTATTAAAAAAAACAAAACAAAATTATTTTTGCTCTTTTTGCATGTAGATATTAGGTATGCAAAGCTCTGCCTCAAGGTTATCCTTGATGTTTGTTGTCAAACTTCATGCACTGAATTGCAAAGATGCAATTTTCTGATTCGGCTCAAATTTGAGCTGTCTCCACTTTGACACATACTTGTAGGAATGATGGGGTCTCCTTCATCCTCCAGCGCATTAGGTGCCCTGTACTCTTACACTGCATTTTTGCTACAGTGAGAAAGTTGCTGTTGCATACTGGAATTACTAACAAGGTTGCTAAATTATGCATTAATAAATATGCACTAAGGTCTTTGTAGTCACAGCAGAGCTGCCTCTACCTGACTTCTTAGATTATCTTAATATTACTATTGCAGCATCTGTAGATGAGACATATCTTTGGATACCCATTTTAGTTGCCTACATGCAATGGGAGCTCTGCATCCTTTATACTTGCAGTATCTTAAGCTTTTTCCTCCTTTCCAACTTGTCTAATTGCATTCACATGAAGAGAAAATTCTCATTTTATCCTGCCTGTACTGTAAATATTGACTGCCAGATGAAGAGCATGTGTTTCGTGTTCACTTCGTGTCTTAAATACAGATTTTGCATGTTTTGAGGGAGTTTAAATCAGCAAAGTTAATATTGTAATGACAATTGCGTTTTCCCACCAAATTCTTCCTTTGAACTTGGTTGCTTTTCTGTTCCAGTAGAGAGAGAGAGAGCCAATTTTCCCTCTCTGTTTTCACTGCTCAGAGTGATGCTAATATGCCAGCCTTTCTTTTTCTGATCTCTTACTATCCCCAGCCTCAACATTATCTGCTTTATTCTGACTCACCTTCCCTAATGTCCCCCTGTTAAATGTTTGTATGTCATCTTTGTTGTAACCTTTAATGTTGGAGTGGCCTCACCAAATTTACTTGGAAGAACTTGCCTTTCTTGTGGCCCATGCAGCCCTGAAGAGGCAAACCAAGGAGAGGAATCGTCTGAAACCACTGAGCATATGGGCCTGTTCTTGCCCAGTTGCTTTCCTCTAGGTTTTATTCCTTTTTCACTGTACAGGACAATGTGGAACTTGCAGCAACTTTGGTCTATGCTTTATCCACTATGTATCCTTCTGCACCATGAAAAGTGGCCAGGTTCCAAAATTACCTGGGGCTTGAAGTTGAATGCTTCTTTCGGGATATGCAGCTGGAAGATTTCTTTGTTCCATTACGTGATAATACTTGTTTCTAAGAACAAACATAGTTGAGCTTCCTTTCCTTCCCTTTGCAAGATGCACGAATTTTATTCTCCCAAATATGAGGAATTAAATCTTAAAATAGAATATCTTGAGACCAACTGTGGTGATTTCATCTTGGAATTATAGGAGTTTCAAAATTATGTATTGCCCAATGAGGTTAAAATAAGCATCTGTTCATTGTGGTTAAAGAAGTGATAGGCAGACTTTTACATACAACTCAGCAGTTCATGATGATATTGTATTGAATGTAGAGTACTTGGCCAGGAAATAAGTTTACAGTTACTCCACCGGTTTGTTCATAGACCCAGTTGCTTTGAAGTAGTGCTCAGTCATTAAATTTTGTGTTAGTTTTTAATAATCGAATCTGTTTAGTCTATTAGAATTGCAGTTGGTGTGGCTTCTTAGACTTCTGTGGTCTTTGAGTAACGCAAGGGATCCTGAGACATAGAACTGTTTACTTTATGAACTCTCATTAGCCTTGCCCTCTACTCATTTTAATAATTAAATAATTATTTAATACAATTACAGTGTCTGAGGTTGAGATTGGAAGCAGTTCTTTTTCATCTGTTTCTCATCGTCAGCACAGTAATATAGCACTTACGTATACTGATGTTTCTCAAAAGAGAAGAAATAAGATATGAATAACCTAAACTATCTAAATTTGTGCACTTTTTCTTGGTGACAAATAACCCCCTGGAAGGTATCAGTTAATTTGATATCAAATCTTTTAAGAGGTAATTTTGACAGGATTCTGTAAATGTAGAAAGTTAAACAGAGTAACCAGAGAAAGGTTCCTAATGAAATCTTGGCTTTGGTGGTGAAAATGTCTGACTAGTTTTAATAAAAGCTTGATTTCATTGCATTCATGAGGATTTCTGCAAGTCTGCCCTGATGACATATAAACTTTAAATTAAGCATAGTCTATAAAAGGGCACCTAATATAGTTTCATATTTTGATAATTTCCCTGTAACAGCTTCAGCTAGTTACCCTCTTTTCTAACCAGTTTGGAATCTGCATGTGCTGAGAGAAGTCATCCTGCAAAGCACGGTACTTGTGCAGCGGGTAATGATGTGAAGTGAATGGGCACAGACCTTCCCCCTGCTTCCTGTAGTGACCTTCCAGCAGTGATGAGACTGCAGCTTTTCTCCCAGCAGCTGGTTTCTAAATTTGGTCTGACAAACACCTTCAAAAAGATGGCAGGCGAGGTTTGGGGAGCTAATCAGAACGATCAGATTTACCGATTTAACAGCCACCGAAAGGTAGAGAAGAGTATAAGGAAAAACAATCAAATGCTGTCTCTTTATCATTGTATCACGTTTCTTTTCATACACCCTTCTGAAAGCCTTTACTGATGATGTTCTGCTATGTATCATTATAATATATACAATAAGCATTACATAATATGAAAAATATGCCACACTGAGCAATGAAACTAGTGTCAACCAATCCTGTGACCCATATCAAAATGCTCTCACTAGCATTCACTGCAACACTCCTTAGATATTACAGACTAAGGCACATCATCAAGTTAAAATTTGTACATCTGCCTTTATGTTTTTTGCGTATCACTGTTGCAAGTAACGGCTGTGACTTCTTGGGGGAAAAAATCAATTTTTTCTTTAGATTGTGCTTTTGGTGTTCTTCAAGCATATCATTTTTCATTGCTATATTTGCATGGCTGGTTGGGCAAATCCTTTGTTTTTTCCGTCTCTCAGGGCAATAAAAAGGGGAGAGGATCATAAAAAAAAGAAAAGAAAACACGACAATGATAAAAACACAAGAATTAGCTAGAAGAATTGCACACATAATTAGTGGCACTTTGCTTTTGTTGTTGTGAGTATTTTTGTAACAGATCAAGAGATTTCAACTTGTGTCCGTTTAATGATGCTGCTTCTTAACAAAACTTTAAAAATAGAGGTGTCTCTAAGGTAGCAAATTTCAAAAGGGGTTCAGATGCTAGGAACTTTGAAACAGATCTTCTACCTTAATATGTATTGATATACGAGTATGTGCTTGGGCTGGAAAATACAGCGAGGGCTTCTGAAATTGGACCCAGTGCCTCAGTGTTAAAACTTCCCTGTGAGAGAAGTCATGGAATTACTCAGCTGGCTTTCCTGAAACAGGGCTGTTGTGCTTAGCTTCTGTTGGAAAAATATTCTTAAATATTTGAGCTCCCCTGAAGTTAGATGATGATATTTTTTAAAATGCTAACTGATGAAAATGTCCCATAGCAGGTAACTGGTATCTTTTAAGTGGATGATTCTCTCCTATGATTACTCACCAAAGTTCAAGCACAGAAGTTACTTTCTGTGTGGACTGAAGTGTGGCAACCTTTCTACAGGTTATGGATTTTCACTTGTCATTATGGACAGTTTTGAAAATCATCATTTGATATACAGGTAGGTGGGATGTTTATGCTCAGTGACCTCTGGTCTTGAAATACTGAGTTATTATAGGTACATGTCTTTAAATATGAATACTGGTTTGGGCCAAATATGACACAGAGTATTTAGGTAACAGGTGATTGGTTTTTCACATTAACAGCATGATTTAGAAATGTCTTCTAGCATACAGGCATAGAGGGGAGAAGGGCTGGTGACTGTGATGTGAAAAGATGGACTTCTACAGGTTTACAGTGAGGCCTGGGGAGGAGTAGAATCGAGGACTCCTGCTTAAAAGTAACAAATCTCACCATTGACGGACCATTTTAGCCAGTGGTTGTTTTATTTAACTATTAAATAATTATCTGAGAAAGTAAATGGGGCCCATTAAATCAGTCATTAAAGATGACCAAAGGCATTACTGTAGTCACAATTGAGGTACGCCTAGTATTCAGTAGATCAAGAAAAATAGAGTTGCCCCAGTAGTTGTGCATGATGTTTGCATATAATGAGAGAACGACTTGCTTCAGCTGGCTAAGAAAACTCAGCATGTACTGACTGAGCTGGGTGATCACCTTCTTTTAAGCATAAATGGGCTGACCTTGTCCTACCTAGGAGTCGCTGTGCTCCTGCCTGGCACAGCAGTGGGTATGTGTGCACGCACAGCAGCAACTACTCTAAACATTTATGTCTACTTCAGCCTGCATGTTGGTAAGCAGACTTAACAGCAACCCAGTTACAATCTTGTTTACCCAGTTAACATGTTTAAGATATAAATATTTTTATTCTTTTTTTGGATATTAGTCAACTGCATCTTAGGCGCAGTGGGAAATCTGTACTGTAATGTTTGGCAGCAGTCGCATGTTATGCGGATGGTGCCGTGAGAAACAGGATGCCCATGTCCTGGCCTGTTTAAACAATCTGTCTAGGTTTTACTGCCATGCTCAGCACCATGGTATGCAAGTGCTAACCTGAGAGTTACATTGGCATGACTAGGTAGGCACTTTGCGCTGTCTTTTTAAAATGTTGAATTTGGAGGTCATTCGCTCTGTACGTAGAAAGAATTTACCCTGAAATCAGCAGTTTTGTTCCCTTGCCTGGGGTCAGAGGTGGAATATCTCAGCTGCCTTTCAAGTCAGTGGCAAAGTGACCTGGATGAAAACTGCTTTAGGTGTAATACTGGGGGAAGATGGAACATTGATCTATTGATCTCAAACTACAAATTCTAAAATAGAATAGGATGAGCGTGGTGTAGGAAACCAGTTACCCAACAAGTGTCATTAAGTGCATGTATTATGGATATGCAGCCCATTCAGAAACAGTTGACTTTTATTATGGGTGTTCCTGGCTCTGTTGCTTCACATTTAGGGTGCCTAGTGATACTCCAGCATATGCAGGCATCTTTGAATATGTGTCCACAAGTATTTGCAAGTAATAAAGAAAGTAGATGGTAATAATCTGATGGCTAGTAATATTTGCAATCCAAGGGGAAGCTCAGGAAGAAACGAAAGGCTATTTTCACCCTCCTCTCCCCCAGTTTGGCAGCTTGGATTTAGAAAAAACAAGCAAACCAGAGTGCTCTGGCTTCTGTCTCTCGTGGAAGTTGTGCTTCCTCTGTTAACAGCCTGTGCAGCGATTCTCTCCAGTGTATATCCTGCTATCCCTTTGCTATCTGTCATTTTGATAATACCACCATAACAGGCCATTTCACCTTCCCAGCAGCTGTCTTCGTCAGTCTGTTGCACAAAATTGTGTCCTTTACCCTTCATCAGAGATGGAGATAGGTGTGTTCTGCAGTTCTGCAGTAAATAGGCCCTCGTTTGTTTTCATAACCTGTGGCTATTCCATAGCTTAAAATGTATCTGTTAAATTCGACAGAAGGTTGAGATTTTTCTAGAGAGTAAAAGTGGAAATACTAAGTCACAAAGATGACTAGGAGGTTTTGACGATTGAGAATGGGAAGATGCAGCACGACTGTGGGTTTAATTCACTGATCTCCCTTACCGAAACTTTTGAACGTGCTCTGGAAATGACCATTAGCTTCTATAATCTTTCTGTCCCCTTGGTTTTCTGTGACCTCTCTGCCTCCGTGCCCCGTGCGCACCTCATTATGTCCTTTCTCCTCTGCTGCTCCTGGTTTTAGTGCTCTCCTCCTACTGGCCACAGCTTTATGAACTGCTTCAGTGCAGTTGCTTCTGCCCCACAGTGATACACAGCAGTGATCTGCACATTTCTAATCATGGCTAGTGACTAAATCCTTGCAAAGAAGCAGAGCATGCACATTTTTAATATAAAAGTGGATTTTCCAGCAAATACAATGACAGAATGCATAGCTGCTTTGCTTTTGTCATTATTTGCCCCCGATCAAAGGATTTAGGAATGTTTTGTTCTCTTATATTTTATGCCTTGTATATTCAAGGATCCTGTATTCTGTGATTATTTAAAATAGGAATACTCAGACTGCAGAGCTATACTTGTACACAATACAGCGGTGGGGGAGTTGTTGGTCTGGGGGCCCTTGACAAAGAGGGGAGATGGTTTTACAGGGTCCAGGCTTTTAATGTTGTACGTGTTTGGGTAGGAATTCTGTCTTCCTTCATGTGTATTCTCTTTAGCAAGCTGACCATCTGATTTTGATTAGGGCTTTTTGATGCAGCTGGAATACAGCTAATCAGAAAATGATGAGTTGGTGTGTATTTGTGTGCTATGCTGTTCGCTAATGAGTTGTCCAAATGTCAAATGTCATAGGAGGTTAACAACTTCTCCTTAAGGAGCAGTGATAGAGCCTGGTGTTTTTGCAGCTGAAGAAAGAGGGTTTTAGATCTGGCTGTGCCTGTATATTGAGTTCATCTCTGTTGTCCCTATTACCTTGAATTTGTTATGCTAAGGTGATACTCAGTAAGAGAGAACTAGCAGTGAGACCACAGGGGCTTGAGATGGTTACTGATGGAGGTTAAGAGGAAGAAAGGTGATGTTTCCAGTCTGTGCTGGCTCTCATGCTTTGCCTTTATATTCAGCAAATAATCCAATTCTTGTTGTAGTTAGTTAACTGTCAGCTAATTTACCATATTTGGATTCTAGGAAGAAATTAAAACTTCTAGTTCAGTTTTGTAACTTTTTGTTCAGTTTTAGCATATTATGACTTTTAGCTCAGTTTTGAATGGCAAGCGATTCCTTATGGAGCTTAATTGTTTTGTTTATGTGCAGCTAGTAATTTACCATGTGGTAAGAACAATAGCCTGCCCGCATTGTTTAGCTCATGATCAGAATGAGATAAAACATGGAAAACAGCAAGCCTGTGCTTCTTAAACAGACCACACAACAAATCTAGTCTCCTTGGCTAGTTGCAGCGTAGAAAACCTGCTGCATTTGTGGCGTTTGTGTGGTTTTCCAGGACATCTCACTATCTGATCTTCAGCTTTTGGTAAAAGCAAGTGATATTTCTAGGGCCTTACTATTTCATACGGACCAAGCACCTTGGTGGAAACTCTGACCTTGTTACCAGACCTGTTAGACTGCATCACATGAGGCTTTGGCCTCATTTGCCCCCTTCTACCAGCACAGCTTCATTTGGATCTCTTGCATTTTGCTGCAGAAGGCAGCCACTTCTCTTCTCTTCAGTGAGCAGGCATGGCAGGTATGCTGAGCAGTATAAGCCATGATTTCTTGACTAGTTACACCTGAGGGAGGGAGCAAAAAGAAGGTTCCTCTACTGCAGCCAGCTCTTTTCCATCCAGCTATGCCTGCTACTAAAAGCAGCCCTTCTTGAAAAAAAGAGCTGCAGCTATAGGAGAGCACTGTGCTCATTTTCACCCAGTCTTCCAAACACTGACTGTCTCAGTGACAGTGCAAAAGTAGGTGACACAGCATATATTTTCCTGCCCAAAACTTGAGATGCCCTTTAGCAAGGCTACTAGACTAACTGAGACAAACAAGAATTTTTGCTCAGGGCCTGAACTCACTCTCAGTGGGAATCCCACGCATTTTGGTGGAGTGTGGGGCTAACGCCAGGTCTTTGTAGCAGAACTCTTAGAGGACATTTCGCAGATTTTTATCTGTCTGCTTCTTTTTTTCACTGGAGGCTTTTCCCCACAAAAAATCTAAACTAAAAATCAAAAAAAAAGTTTGCTGAAAAGGACTTAATTTATTCCTCGGATGGTTTCCGTAGGTAGAATAGGAATTCTCTGTTGAGAGTTAGTTGTACTTAAGGACTAAACTAAATGTTCTCCATTAATTTATCTAAAGCTAAATAAGCTGCAGCCCTTACTTAGCACAGTAATAGCAGGCATACACCGTAGACTGAGTAAGCCTTCTGTCCAATCCTGCAAACTAGAGAGCAAGAGGCTAAAATCTCTTATTCTGTGAATATAAGAGCAATTGAACGTGAGTGGCCTTTGAATGTGTACGTGGGGTTACAAGGGGGAGTCCATAATACCAACAGTGCCTCACATCTTGTTTAACTTACTCTACTATGTTGTCTGACCTGTTTAGCTGTGTGCGCCAATATTGTGAAAGTTTATAAGGGATAGTTTACAATTGTGGCCTCCACTTGAAGAGATGTGAATGGGAAGCTGATATCCTTTGTCTCAGCAATTGTTACTCCTCCACCACCAGGTTCCCAGTATAAAAGCAATACAAGGCAGAAATCATTCCTCTATATGTATGCATGTGGCATAGAAAAAACATGCATCTCAGCAAGACCACAATGAGAGCAGTATTCTAGAGGATACTGACAGTTATCGTTGCCTCGCTACCTCCCCAAAACATACTACAAAAATAAACTTAAAAGATCTACTGAATATTTAGACAGTAAGAGCTGGTTCCCCTCCCGCCAATATAGTGTGAGCTGCTTCTAGAGCAGAAACCCTTCTCAGTGTAGACTATTGCCTGTTTTGAGTTTATACGTTTTTACAAGTACATTATAAATTGAAAGGTTAGCATGTTTGCTCTTGCCTAGTCAACCTCCTCGCGTGACACAGAGCCCAGCAATCATCACATAAAAAAAAAAAAAAAAAAAAAAAAAGGAAACCTTCACAAATATGTCTTGGAAGAAAAAAAGCTCACAAAGATCAATTATATTTCTCACAAAAACTCAGCATCTAAGTCAGGGGTTCCCAAAGGTCAAACTGGAAAGCTTCTCAATACGACCCTCAGAGGAACTTTCCAGTTGTGGTTGCCCCGCACTGTAGTGCAGATTGATTTTTGTTATGCAGCCCCTAACCTGATGTCCCGCCCAGTAAGTTGCTCTCCTTGAACAAAAGTCTGGGAATCGCTGAGTTTATAATCGTCCAAGAAAATCTTTGTTTTGGAAGAGAGAAGGAAAAAGATAATCTGTTTTGTCAAGTATTACCACACCTCTCCAAACATACAATCTTCTTGTCTGAATGATGTCATGCATATATCTGTCAAAGTTCTTGCTTTGCTTTGAGACAGCAATTGCAGCAAAACAGTAATATATGTAATATATAAAAAGTTTTTGGGTGAGATCCAGTACAAGCATCTCCTGTGAAATCATTCTTAATATTATTTAACAGCTACCTGGTGTCTGATCCGCAGAAACTGGTCACAAGTATATATTCCTTTAGACGCTTGAGTGAATGGAACATGTGAGTTGGGACATTGTGTGAACGTAGGGCAAGGAGGACATGGATCATAATTTGTCTCTCACTAAGAATTGTCAAGCACATTACGCCTCCATTTTTGGCAGTTGATCCTTGGTGTAGTCATAGCTGCTAAACAAGTAGGAGCTCTTTTAGCACTCCTTACTGAAGTAACCTTGCTCATGACAATGTTTATGGCTAGAAGCTTTCCCCTGTTCTTTGAGAGGAGAAGAGAGGAGAATTACAAGTCTCTGGCTTAAGGAAAAGCATTTGAAACTAGAGAAATTAAATGAAGGTCAACTAACCTGCTGGGACGTCACAATCCGTAAAGCTGATCATTTTGGAAGATGTCTTCATTTTGAGAACTGAGCAGGTTTTAGTTCCACAAAGTCATCATGGTCTTGCTCATGTAGTAGGAAGTGGCATTGCTGCCTTGAATACAAGCATCCTAAGTGAGAAGTGAATAAGGTAGTCAGCGATGACAGAAGTAAACGTTTGGACACAGTAGACATAGCAAGTCTTTAGAGTACAAGGTAACAATAGGAGTCCTTTGGAAAGAATACCAATATTTCTGGTTGAAGAAGTAATTCCTACCTTATGTTTAAGTCTGAAAAACAACCTCCTAGCAATCTTGTACAGTTAGTGTTTTTCAGCTTTAAAAAATCTGTTATGGAGTGTTTTTGCTAATGGGTGGTCCAAAATCCAGGCTGATTCAATACCTGATCTGCCTCCAGTCACCTTGGAAACAGGGAGTGCCTACTGTGAAAGCTATCTGACCCTAGAGGATCCAGACTGGAAGCCCACATATAAAGCAGACTCCCTCCCTCCCCCTTTTTTTCATTGCTTAGAGCAGCAATATATGAGTCCACAGTAACGTCCATATTTCCAACCTCATGCACAGTGTAACAGGTATGTTGAGACAGTTCGTGGCACGTGGCTGGTTTATACTCTGCAGAACCAGGATTGTGCTTGTCTCCACTGCTGAATATAAGGGAAGACTTACCCTTAGATTCCATAATGGAGAACATGTTCCCACACAGTTTTGGCTCCTTGTTTACTCCAGCCAGTTTATTGTGGGCCACAGTAAGTATTTATGTTATATGTCTGTTCTTGTTTGTATCCATGGGAGATAATGAGATTGTGCAACAGTATGTTGACATATCTTTTTTTCTGAATCTTGTCTTTGTTCTGTTCTCCATGCAGCCCACCTAAATCATCCCTCTCTCTACTGTTAATCTTAGAGCTTCTTCACGGGATGTTTTTGCTTGACAGATCCACAAAGGGTCCCTAAAAAATAAGGAGTTCTGCTGTATAGTTCCAAGACAATTTTGTTCTCCCAGAATATCAACCTGTATCCACTCACAACAGTCATCGTATTTTGTGTCCATAATCTGTCTTTAATATCTCCAGGGAAGTGAGAGACTGGTCTTTAATCTGTCTTGAACTCTCCAGAATTACTCAACAATTGTTCAAAGCTTTTTTGTTCCTCCTGTAGTGGAGATAATTTAAGTTAGGGGCTGATAGTGGGGTCAGACTTCCCACTTCTACCAGCAGCTGTGATATGAAGACAGAGAGAGAGAAATGTTCCTTGCTGCACAGCACAGATCCCTGAGAGCCCTTGCTCCTACAGGCCTCTGAGGGGTCTCATTGTGTCCCACAGGTATTTCTTCCTCAGCTCTCTACTGTGGCCTGGTAGATATTGTGGAATCTACAAAGCCACTGGTAGTACTGAAAGGCAGTGGAAAGAAATAGATGTAACATATCACGTCTGTTTTTCTTGCTCTTTGGTCAATGGCCATTATGGCTTTAGCAATTTGTAATAACTAAAAACCACCAATCTACCCTGTTCCTTCACTGAATGTTTGTAGAGAGACTGGCAGACTTGCCACCTCTGGCTCGGTTTGAGGATCATAACCTCAACACTTGTGATTACAGTGAGGTAGGATTCTCAGCTTTGTTTCATAGCTTGATGGTCTCTAATCCTGTGTGTTAAACTGTGTTGAATGAAATGTTTGTATTGGTATTTTTCTTCCAAGGTGCATGGCTTGAGTTTGAGAATAAATGCTTGCCACTGTGGCAGACAGCATGCTAAGCTTAAGCTTGTATAACCAAAATTTTTGATGGAGTGGCTCGTGTAATTTGTTAACATAAGAGAAATTATTAAGCTTTCATTTCCTCCACTCCCCTTTCCTGTTTGGATGTTGAGAGGAAGCTCTAAATGCTAATTTGTGATTAGCCAGCAGCACAGAGTGAACTTAATCCTGCAGGTTTGCATGGTACTTTCCTATGCACATATTACTTCATTCAGAAGCAGACTGCTGAGTCTCATGATTTGCAGTGGGAGCTGTAAACAATCTGCTCTTCTTTCCGTGAATTCATTGCTTGTATTCAGAGAACAGAGGTAATGCTGGGATTGTCAGCCCTGGAAAGAGATATTAAAACATTGGACGCAATGGGAATCCTGAGTTTTTTTTCTAGTGTTGCTTGCCCAGGAGATGGCACTGTGCAATAGTGGGATGTTTACCTGCAGTGTGCATGGGGTGGCAGGATCATGTTTGTTTTAGACATGACAAACTAGTGAGATTCTTGAGTCAGTAAAAGCAGAATGTAGTTTCTGAAGAGAAAGTCTTGACCTCTGCTATTTTCAGGATGCTGAGGCATGCTTTTCTATGTAAAATGTATCATACTTTGTATGCTGTAGACAAGCTGGTTTTAAATCTGCTTTGCACTCCTGTGTTGGGGAGCTGTCCTTCGTGCATACTCTAGTATAATCAGGGTCAGAATTGGTTTTGCAGGTGAAACTTGCCACTAACAAAGTTTTGATGCCTTTTAAGCACTCTTAAGTAAGAGATTTATGTGCAGTCCTTTACGTCTCCCTTGATACTTCCCAAACCTCCTGACAGTGGAGCCAAAACAAGTATATAGTATGTGCTTGAAAATTGGAAAGTTCAGTGGGTTTTGGAGCCTCTGTATGATCCTTCTTTCTGTCCTGCATTTCGTGTGCTGTGTTCTTGCTAGAGGACCAATGGTTTGGTTTAGTACTTGTATATAGAGTGCACAGAGATTTTTTTCAGGAGTCTGTGATCCCACTTTGAAATGCCTGAGCTGACTTGTGCTGCCAAATGCAGGCCAACACAGCTGAGATAAATCTAGAAAATCTTCATAGTCTTCTTTTTTTGAGTTGCAACCATTTCCATTTCTCCCTCCAAAAACAGTCTGAAATCAGGAGCTTGTACAAATCTGAAGGGAGTTCTAAGCTTGGAATGGATATACTTTATAAATCCTTGGCCAAGCTGTTTCACTTTCCAGTTCTAATTCTCCAAAAGGTAAAAAGGGTTTCCCACCACACAGAGGCGTTAGAAGTGTATTCATAATATACTAGAAGTATTATATGAATGCTAAGTATTATTGTTATTAATTGCATCTCAAGTAGCCTACGCATCTACAAGAAAGGCTTCTTAGTGAACACATACCCTTTGAAACAGCCTGACCCATTCCACTTTTTCAGAGACATTAATAGTTTCCTGGCTCAGGGTTTTAGGAAATGTCGTCATAGTCTGGAGGAACCAATAAAAACATAAGTCACCTATTTTGTCTGATCATTTTATGCCAGGATATTTGAGGTTGGGAGCTGTGGAGGGGTAGGAGGGGACTGCCCCATTTGTGTGGGTGGAAGATGTAAAACTTTTAAGACCTATTTTAAGACTATTAAGACTCTAGAGCTATGTGAGAAATAGCGGGTTTCTGTGTTCACAGGCAGGGGCAGTTTTAGCAATTGGTTAAACAAATAAAAACAACTTTGCTGAATAGGCCGCGTCTGTGATCCTCTTTATAGTCCTCGTTCTTTTTCCCGTTCCTAAACCGCTGACTGCTTCAGCACCCAATGGAAGAGATGTGGTCTTTGGAGACAAGTATTTTGTTGGTTTCAGGTTTACGTTGTCCTCTAACAGAGGCAAGAGAACTCTCAAAAATGACAGCACCTTAAAAAAAAAGGTGGTAAAAAAAAAATTATGGAAAAATTTTTGGTGAAAAAATAGCTCACTGGGTATGGTCAATGCAGACTGTTTCCCACTACCACAAAATGCAGTTGCTTAAATTAAGGAACCACTATGTAAAATCTCAGTAAAAAGTATCATTACATGACATCATGAAAAAGCAAACCAGAAGTATCTGCAACAAGCATGCAGTGACACTCTGCTCTCCATTACAAATGCCAGCATCCATGACAAGCTAAACCCCAGCTCCCTTAAATGTGTGTGTTTCTTTCCTTACTGAAGCAAAGCCTCCAGCAACTATGTTACTGTGTCCTGACCACAATCTCTTGTAGAGCAGCCATGAATGGTGACTTTTCTCCTGCTGTGCTGTCTCCCCCTGCAAGTTTCAAAGAGCTCCTTAGGGATTGGGAGATCTCTGTTGGGCCTCATTTATGCCTGGGTAAGTTGCACGGAGTCGGAGAAGACTGCTAGTGCCCATTTACCGGTACCCTCTACCTCAGTTGGAGACTGAGTTTAGTGTTTGTCAGCAAGCTAGAGAAACTGAAGGATGACTTGCTTCCTCCTCCACATCTATCTTTTGGAGATGAACTGCAGCACTGAAAGAGACAACTGCACGCTCCACCATAACATGTTGTGCAAAACTCCCCTGCAACACAATCGAAACAGATAACACAATTTCTTTTTGCTGTAGGCTCAAATGGAGCTGATATGCAGTTGTCATTCAAAATGTGTTTAGGCTGCTTTTCATATACTGCAGGCCCACATTCAAAAACTGCGGAGGATTTCAGAAAGATACAAAAAGAAGGAGTGGCTCCTGAAGCATGAGATCAGAGTCCAGCCCAGAGGAGGAATTGCTACTGATGTAGCTACCTTTACATTTCTGAATCAAACAAGAGGTTAACACCCAACACCTGCAGAGGAAGTGCAATGTTAGCTCTCACCAGACATCTGTCCCTTGTGCTGTTTGGAGGCTTTTCTGTCCACCTCTTGGAAGTGTATATGCCAAAAGCTGAATCTTATTCCTTCTCCTACCCAAGTGGGTGTGTGTTGATCAGGGCTTTCTGATTTTTATTGCTCTGCAGTTAAACTGTCACAGAGTATACGTGTACCTGTGCTTTCAAATAAACCTCATTCCTTCAGCTGACAGAAGAAATGTAACCTAAACAAGAAACGAATTTAAAAATAACATTACCATTTTTAATTCCCAGCGTGCCCCCTCCTCTCCTCAGGGTTTTGAGGATCACTGGAATTTACATGCTTACTGTAGCTATTTAAAGAAAACAGTGAAACTCCCCTAAACAAAAGGCTAAATATTGTTCTATCCCACCCAAAGAGATTAGTGAAATTGAAGCTGTAGGGAAGGAGGCGGCAAAATACTCCTCACGTTGTGTTCATATCCCTGTGTCATAGCCTATGACTCTGCCATAGCAGTTATGTGAAATGAATCTGATCTCTTCTGTTGGGCTGAATACCCTATGGTGTCTCTGTTTACAGCAGATACAAGGAAGAGACCTTGTCTTCAGACATGTCTGTGCAGGACCTAGCAGACTTTTGGCTCTATGTAGTTAATAATAATAATAAAGCCAAAACCTCTCTGCCAGCTAGTGAAATGAAAATGCTGTACTTCACAGCTATGTCATTGGAGAATTATATTTCATTAGAGCTGATATTAAATACTCTGATGTCAGTTGTGAAATGTGGCCGACTTCAAATTTGCAAAACACATAGGAAATTTTTTCCTAGTGTGGTGTCACTTTAGAAGTCTGGTAGTCCTTTAGGTTCTCTCATAAAAATTTAAGCCTTCAAAAGGGGAAGTTCCCGCGGCTGTTTCCCCAAAACTTTAAAAGCTTTGCTTCTACTAGCAAGTGCCCTTTTTATAAAGCATATGCAAGTAATGTTCTGGATGCTTCAAACAGCAGCATTTGTTAGGGCTTTCAGATTGGAGAACTGTAGATCAGGTTGTCATGACATATAAGATATTCCTGACATCTAAATGACAGCATTTTTAAAGTTAGTGATCAGGGCAGGGAATAGCAGCCCCAGCTATTACTAGTTATTAAATGCAAAAAACTGTTATTTTGCTTTTTCTCCCCAGCTCTGGGGTGGCTTACAGGCTTACATTAGTGGGAATAGGTGTATGCACAGCAATTGCTTTGGGCTGGTTGCAGCAGGTAACTAAGCTGCAGAATAGTTTCTACATTTTCACAGACTTCTGAACCATTTGCATATAAGGCTGTTGTCTTTCTGAGTCTGTGATCAAGATGTGAAAGGTGCATGTGTGTGTAAACTTTTAAAAAATTGCGGTTGTAAGAGTTATTTTGAAAAAAGGGAAAAATATTCTCTCTTATTTTTTACTATATTTAAATATCTGATGCAGTATTCTAGTAAGATTACTTCTATTACTGTTAGATTTATTGTTGGAGATAAATAGTACTTAAGTCTAGGCAGATTTCTTTGGTTTGGATTTTTTGGTAATATATGGAGATCTTGTGAACTTACATACATTATTTTTTGCTAATTAGCAAAATATACTATGGGTAATCAAAGAAACCCAAGTTGCTTGTCAGCTGAAGAGGTGATAAAGACTAAGTTTTCTACAGATTTGTGTCTTTCTCTATGTGGCTATCTCCAAATCTGCGATAACCGCAGCTTCACTCCCAGTTGAAACCTCAACCAGGCAAGAGACAGCATCTGCTTTGTCTAGTTAGAAATAATGTCTGCGCGGTATCACCAAATATAATGTGTAATGACAGAGTTTAGCCTCTTTTTTCCTTCCAGGTACTCTGATTCTCATCTCTCTTCTCTTTTTTTTTTTTTTTTTTCCATCCATCCTGATTTCTCACCAGATTTTTAGGAATTTCTCTCTTTTTATTGAAACTGGCCAACAGTCACTGGGGGGATAGTGGCTGCTGAACAGAGCGCTGTATAACAGTTTGTTATATGTAAGTATGAACAAGTATATACAATAGTTGTTTCTTTGTGAACCAGTCTAGAATGAGCCCTTTAAAGCACTCTGATCACTGCACTCATTTGTGCATAGCTTTTCATACCGCATCTGTGGACTCCGTTGCACTTGGTGGAGTTAGAGCAGTCAGCTGCGGTAGTGCAATGACTATTCGGTGGAAAGGCAGCAGTGAAAGGCTAGTTAATCCCAGGACAGGCAGGTTGAGCTGTTTCATTTTGAATTAGCCAGCTAATTTGTGAGAGCAGGTCATTGTCCCTACCTTGAGGGAGAGGCATGGAACGCTTGTGCAAGGTTTAGATCAGCCTGGGTGATAAGGGTCTCCTTAGGGGGATCATGTGTTAGGTGTTATCAGAGGGCTCCTGGAGGGGCTGCAGATGTGACAGACTGGCTTAGGAGAAGCCCCTGAAGTTGGCTTGGGAGAAGTCCCTGAAGTGTGCATCTGTTCAGCTTGTTAACTTCGTGCACTTGGGGACTGTAAAACTAAGGACAAACCCACCACTTTTTGTAAAACAGTAGAGGTATTAAAGCACTCTCTGAAAAAAAAAAATTCCAGTTTTTATGGATTAGCCAGTTCTTGCTTGCTCCCTTCATAAGCAATGATTCCCTTTATAAGTAACTTCCTAATTAGACGATATTGCTACTATTTCAGGTCAGTGTGTGTGTTTCCTCTTCAGTTGCTATGGCACTGGTAGGACAGTTATGTTCTGTAGATGTGTTTGTGCTCTTATAAGATGAGAGTTTTTATTTTCAGCACTGCAATTGTAGCATGACGGTGCTTGCAGTGTTTTTCCATACTTCACTGAAGTCACCCCTGTCAATGCTTCTGGCGCTTGATTATGTGTTTGTCATGCATCAATCTGTTTTAAGTGCCCACGTTTGCATCCATTGGAATCATAGCTCACCCAGAGCCTTCATATTTAGGATATTTTATATAATAATAGGTACATATGGTTAGAGGCATTATGTAATGGTTACAATCTTATATAAGCATAAATTGTAGAACCTGGTAGGGTTTTTTTGTACTTCAACCAAGTTTACTGAGTTGTATAACTTATCTTCTAAGAAGGTGCCAAATGTTAGTTTAAAGATTATGGAGGATCTAACAGAGCTTAACTAAAGAAGTTAGAGCTAGTATCTTCTAACTGAGCTCTGTTACTGTTAAAAAAAATGTACCATTAAAGCAAAGCAGAGCAAAACAGCAGCAGCAACAACCACAGCCAAACCAACCAGCTCTTCTTTTTTTCCTGTAATGAGACTTTCATCGTGCTGATTGAAATACAAGTATCTCAGTACTTCAGCTTTTACTTTTTGCTGCAACAGAAATAACTTTGTGGAAGACTGAAAGGCTTTCCAAGGAAATTGCACAATTTCAAATGTGTTCAAGTTTCTAAAAATGAGTCACAGGTAGAGTGGACCAGGGCACAGTAATGCCTATACTGAGCCCCTTCTCCTTTCGCTGCTGTGGCTTCTGGTTACTTCACTGACCCCTGTAGCTAGCTTCAGTGCAAATCATGCACTTTTATTGTCTGATGTTAGTCTGACCACTACAGAAGAAACTGTATGTTGTGGTGGAGTTTCTTGGAGAAATTCCTGAAAGCTATCATTTTGTTCACTGCTACATGCAGGGTTCAGGTGGTAATACAGTCTTGAAGGAAGCAGCAATTTTATAACACTTGTTTAAAGTGGGATTTTTGTGTTGCCAGGAAAAGTAAAGCAAGCCTCTTTAGCCTTTGAATCTGTTTGTTGGTTGTATTTTTATTTGTTTTACTTTTATTTTTTTAAGGTAGCATCCCTAAGAGGAATTGCTGTTTAGGTTTTATTGTCATTAAAGTCACTGGAAACATTAGAAATATGGATCAGCTTTGGAGAAAATGGTGAAGCCCACAGTTGCTTATTAAAAAAAAAAAAAAAAAAAAAAAGGAAGAAAAAAAGAAAGAAAAAAGGATTGGCTATAATCTGTTTTCCTTTCCACAGCGTCACTAAAATTTAACTTTAAAAACAGGGCAGGAGCAAGCTCAGAAAACTACCTTTCTGCTTAATGTGTTTAAATTTACTCAAAAGGAGCCTATTCCTCCCCTGGAAGGTATCGAGGGGTCTGTGAATGAAATATAGCTAAAAATGGATATACTACTCTCAGCTGTTTCTTTAATCTTGCTAACCTGAAGTCATCCCTCAGTAGTAATCTCATGGACTGAGTGCTCTGCAATAGCCCCTTTCTACTCTGCTGAGTGAGGCTATTTAAAGAAGAGGGAGACAGTGTTTTCTGTTGCACCTACTCTTATTGAACCCATGTTCTCGTGGATTGTTTTTTTTTATGGTGTCATAAGATGAACAGTAGAGACTGGTTTCCGCTAAATATGTATACCACTATTGAGTTTTTACACTTCAGGTGCTAGTTTTCTGACTGTCAATATGATCCAGCATCGTTCAAGTTAACACATACTTGGCTTCAGTGAGAGTAAGAATTGACCTAAAATTGTTGAGCTGCAGCAGAGGCAAGTGGGTTGACATCCTTTCCTTACATGGGCCACTTCTCATTGCGATGTGATCTGAACACTATTGCCATGGTTTTGTTTTTAGTTGTCATGCAGTTTATATACCAGTTCTTGTATTTGTTAAGAGCGTGGGCTCCTGGACCCTCTTAAGTCTTTCAGGATTTTCAGTTTATTGTTACTGTAAAAGGCTTTCATAACAGCTTTTCCTTGAGCTGGTTTTTTGTATTTATTTAGTGCTTATTATTTAGAAATTTATCAGCATCATTGTCATTTCCTGAAAAATTAAAAAATGGGCTTTAAAATAATAAGTATATTGTTTTTGTTAAAAGAAGAATCCTTCTTGTTTGCCTCTTTTTTTGCAGGCTTGTATGTCTTTCATTGCACTTTTTGAGCGATACATAACTATATTAAGTGAGGTAGAGAACTGAGAACTTTTCAACAGGTATGCTACTGTGGCTTGTTTGCTCATGCAGGACTCTTAGTGTGCCCATATTGCCACATCTGGTCTTCTGAACTGTACATGAAACAAAATACCTTATTTGATCCTGATGCAATAGCTCTGATAGTGTTTAGGACTGTGGTATAGCTTTTTGAACGATCTACAGTAAGAGGTGGAAGTCAGAAGAGCATCATACTGAAATGTGTTGGCCCTTTAAAGAAATGCTAATGTCGGCCCAGCTGAGCTCCCAAATTCATGTTTGGCAAAAGAAAGATTATGTAAATGGAAGTATTTTCCCCCACACTTGGAAAGAATTGATTGGAAAATTTTAGAATTCCCCATAACTGCATCGGGCTGTTGTGTACGATGTTCGAAAGTAAAAATAACTTCTCACAGCAGTGAGGTTAGCAAGCCTAGTTTTCATTGCCCAGGTTGTGTGAAATCTGTGACGCAGACCAGAGATGTATAATGCTGCAGCATCAACAGCTATTCCGCGTCTTCTCCAAAGGTGATGTGCCTGAGCAGCTGAAAGTATCTGGTTTATCAAATCCAGCCCATTGACCATATTGGTAAGGCCATGCTAATGATAAACACAGTCAGGCTGATGAATGTAAAATTAGAATTTTGGAATTCTTTAACTGTTAAAAATCTAAATGTTGGTGACCAGAGACAAATGCTTAGTTCATTCCCTTCTAAAAAGAAGATTATGGGAATTTGAAAAATTTACCCTCACATTTAGCTGGAATTCACTTTCATGTTTTCTATAAAGGTTGTTTGATCTAATCTCAGTGCCTCTGTTTGTGTTTCTAATACAAATGCCTTTCATTCTTCCTCTAAATTATAGCAAATGTTTGTTGGGGAAAGCAGATGTTTGTAAATTATAAAAATAATAAAATAAATAAAATAAATAAAAAAATAAATAAATTGAAAAGACAAGAAGAGAAAGCTAGAAGGGCATTTTGATTGCCTGGTCACTGGGGAAGATCTACCTGAAATCAAGTAAATCATAAACATACAAGTGGAAAGATCTTTTAGATTGGTAATCATATGTATTTTTAGGTTTTGTACAGTGCCCAGTGATGGTTGGAGTCTGAACTAGCAATACTGATGCTAATATAGTGAAAGAAGTGATATGATCAAACTGACTTGCTTGAGCATTGACAATTAAGCAACAACCTCCTGTGTCCTTTAAGCCCTGGCATCCTTTCCATTCCTTTTCTGCTTTCATGTTTTGGCTGTTCCATACAAAGTCGTGAGCAGTGTCTATAATACACCAGTAACAGAATTAGTACCATTAGAATACAGCATCCATCTCTTCATGGATGTGGTTATAAGAACACATTGCAGAAGATGCAAGTAAAATCTGTCCTGTGATTTCTGAAGACTGTAAAAAAAAAGAAAAAAAAAAAACAGCTGCTTATTTTGCAGCTGCATGCAATCACCTCTTTCCTTGATCCTTAGCCAATTTGGCCTGCTAGAATTTGCCTAGTGGCTAGTTTTCATTCACTGTTGCTGTTGTAAATGTATCTATTCATAGTGATTACTTTCCTCTGGATTTTAAAATCTTGCTAGATAGGATAACCCGTATACCACCATCATTTTAAGAAGTTAAAAGAAAAAGCAGCTTCTTTGCCCCTCTCCTTCCTTCTTCCCCTTACCTTACCTTACTAAAAGGAGAGACTCCAAATCACCAAGTCTCTATCTTGACTTTTCTTCCATTTGAAAAATTTGTTGACAGTTCAATTAAAAAGAAAACAGAAGAAAGAGTTGTGTGAAGAAAATGTAGCCACTTACTCAGTTGTCACCGCAGGGTAAGACTAGAGAGGTGGAATGAAATAATTAAAGTTGGAATTTGGCCAGGCAAGGAGTGAGAAAGGATGGACAAGTTCCTATCTTTAATGAGCCTAAGTGGGCCAAGACTTAAGTTTTATTTCCTTGGCAGAAGATCCTGAAGAATGCTATGGAGGAGGAAGGGCTTTCATCCTTACTTCAGAGAGAGATGTGCTCATTATAAAATACTGACTCTGCAGCAGTGATGCTAATGCCATACTAGATGAATTCACCCGTGTCTGCTTGCTGAGGTCAGGTGAGGTAGTTAAGTATGTTTTATGACAATATGTACTTTTGAGAGCTTTGTGTAAGCTCCCATGTGAGAACACTAGAGTTGTAGGTCTGCTTGTTCAATAATATCCTGTCAGGTGCTGATATTAAATTTGACTGATGCTTTTGAAGGATTTTGATGATGGAGTGCCTGAAATCTTTGAGCCGTGATTTCTGGAAGAGTGTCAGTTTGAGGCCTGTCTTTACAGGTGCATTAATATTATTAAATAAGGTTAATGAAGCAGCATGTGAGATCCCATTATTTGACTTAATGGCTACATGAAGGTCTCCATGCTGTTGTACCCTTTGTAGCTTTTGTTTTCATCCTACCAATGGAGAGTGAATCTGGAACTCTTTCCAACTGAGAGCTTTCTCAGGAAGGAGCTGTAAAATAGCTTCTGTAAGGGGTTAATTCCTTGCTACGCTAGTCAGCTCTCATTTAACCTTGATGTCTGTCTGGATTTTGGAGGAACAGGACCACGTTTTCACCCAACACCATCCACTGCATCGAAGTATTGCAACAAGTACGGTAACAGAGCATGGGCTGCTCTAGTTACATCAAATGGTACCTGCTGTTCCTTAACCCTGCCTCTGCTTCTTGCGGAAGTCTAGTCACAATTTTTTTTCAAAGGCTAATATGCCGTGTGTTTTCTTTAGCCTAATTTTACATATGCTTTGTTTAATTTGTGGTGTTAGCTTTGCCTGTTTATCTTCTCCAATTTGTCTGAATAATTAAGTGTTGACTTAAAAAGAAGACAGCTCTGGGGTTTCATGAACACAGGCTAGTATCAAAATTAAAGGACATGGTACATATGATTGGAACAAGACCTGTACTCTTTGATTTCTTCTTATTCTGGCTGAACTCTTCTGGCTTCAGTGTTAAAACCAGGAAATTATAAACCAATTTTGTGGGTTTATTATTTTTGTGATTTTTTTTAAGTGCATATTTGATACTAGTTCTCCCTCCACAAAAGAGAGAGAGCCTAACTCTAAAGTGAAAGAACTCAGTTTTCAGGGTCAGTAATCAATTTATTTTCTGTTGGGAAAATCATAGAAAGGAACATCAAATTAAATGTTGGCCTTTTAAGAAAGCAAATAAAGCAATTCAAAACTTGCAATAGAATCATATTTGTACATTCTGGAACTAGAATTATGGGATTGTTTATTGTTTATATTTTTGGGGTGTACATGAGGCCCTTTGAGGCAAGTACAGCCACATGCAGGAAATTATTTAGCTTCATATTTGAGCTTTGAGTCTTTGAATACAAAGAAAGTTACTTGTTCAGTGACTTGGCCACTAGTTGGTGACTGGAAACAGTATTTACAGTTCAAATGCATTTTGTAATTTAGACAAAGTCAGAACTAATGACTTATTAGGATTTTTAGAGTAATACATGGAAAGCATGAGGCAAGATCTTCTTTAAAGAAGAGTGTTTAGCCCTTGGGGGCAGGGGGAACACTTCAAGTATGGTTGTAATCTGAAAAGAAACTTTGCAGACCTGGTAGTATTTTACTTGATATTGCTAGATTTTCTTTTTGATTTCGAATTTGCTCAGTTTGTTGACTGCTTATTCCCACCAACGTTTCAGCATTTTGGTGACAAGATCTTGCCTGTTTGGTGTGACATGAGAGATATTAATTGCTAAGGGTCAGATTTGGACATTGGGGACATCTTATGCTTCTGTGTTCCCTTGAAGACAATAGGACTGTGGAGGTGATGAGGAAAAATGCCCATCAAATTTGAGAGTCTTCAAATCCTTTCACCTTTGAGTTTGTAGAAGCTCTCACACAATGTATGGGCTAAGCATGTTTCGCAAATAGTCACAACAACACAGTAAACATGTATCTCGTATCTCACATTGCATTTCCACTAGATACTGAAAGACCTAGAGCCTCTCCTGTGAACCACTTTTTCAGCTGGTAGTCATGAATGTCTGGCTTGTTCCTTTCACCTTCCCTCTTTACCTTTGTCAAATCAAAAATGTCACAGAGCCAGCTGGGTTAGCAGAAAGCATATGGGCATACGTTGAATATCCTACAGCCTGCTCTGAGCCATGCCTGTATTAAACAGCCTAGAGGGATGAACATTGCTTACCACAATTTAGATCAGCAAGATTTCAAGATGAAGGATGGTATCATGTAAAACCTGTGTACAGCAACTATAGGAAAGCATGTCACATACAGTTTTACTGAGGTTGACAGTAAGTTCAGCAGTGATTTTTTTTTTTATTTCCAATTTTTTTTTGGTCTAGGCTTCAAATAATACACTTGGGCTTTGCATAATCCAGCTAGGTCATATAGAAGGCAAATTAATTCTTTTGGGAGGTTCAGTTGCCAGCTGCTTTCTTGGTCTCCATTAACTCTTTCCAGAGGGGCTGAGGCTGCTAACTTGGCAAGGAAAAGAAGATCAGGCACACCCCCACAAGAGGGCACAGTAGACCGAATAGGTGGCTGGGCATACTCCTAACTCTGAGCTCTTGTACAGTGATTTCTGTCTGGAAAATGTCCTGTGTTGATAAACCTCTTCCTAGTTCACCCCATCAGGTTCCTTCCCCATTTCTCAGGATCCACTGTTTTCCTGGTCATTAAAAAAAAAAAAAAAAAGAAAAAGAAAAAAAAGAAAAAGAAAAAAACTTGCAACACATGTCTTTGTTCAGTCCCCTTCAATTTAGCGTTTGACCTGGAAAATCAATGGAACGGAGCTTGTGAAGTGAGGCTTGTACAATGAGCAAGAAGAAGCTACTGGCAGAGGCAGTCTTTCCTCTCCCTGTCATAATCTGCCCTTCCCTGTAGACAGCTTTTCCATCATCTCTTTTGAACAGCCTGCTTCTTTTCTCTACTTCTTTATGGCCAGGACAAGATTCTTGCTGGTTATCGACTTTCTGTTAGCAGGGAGGTCATGATTTGTGTGTGGATATAGATACTTCTGTTTCCCTTTACCTGAGCAGTAAGAGGCAGAAGGTACTCAGCTGTGCTGAGGGAAACCTCTGTGGGCTTGGAAAGGAAAAGAGGAACCCCTGCAGCAGTGAGTAATTCTGTTTTATTACCCCCATCCTTGTTGAATGCAGGTAAGTTGCAATATTACTCCCATGTGCAGTGCTTCTGCTATGTTATTTTGGGCACCAGCTTCAGCTGTTATCTAAAAGCCTGTCCTATATGTGCACACATGGAGTGTGTTCCCCATCAGTCTGGAAAATGGGTGTTTTCCTCTGCTTGTCTTCAGGGGGAAAGCACAATGATTGGGGTTTTTTTAAGCAGAACATGTGTATAATGAAGAAGTGTTTGGGTAATGTCAACTATGAGATTTATTAACATTTTCACAGTTAATAAATTATTGTATGTGCTTAAAAAACAGTCTTTCGTGAAATTAAACACAGCTATCTTCTGCGTGTATCAGGAACTGTATTTCAGGCTTTTTTTGTGTTTTTCATTCATTTAAACTGTCCTCAGAGACTTTTAAAATATCTCTAACAGTTCTTACTGGGGGCAGAGACACATTTGTGGAGACATGTCAGATAAGCTGGAGATTGTATAGTTCAGTGATTGAGATACTTGTAACTCCAGCAGATGTGTAAGCACTTAATTTCTTTACTTCAGCTGTAGCTTTTTTCTTTATATAAGAGTACCTTTTCCCTTTTTTTCATGTAAATGCATGTAAAAGAAATGTAGTTTTTGGATCTTTGGGGGGTTGTCTTGTTTTTAAATAAGGGTTGTTCAATATTGGTGCTTTTTCTGAAGAGTTAAGAAATAATATTCAAATTGTATGTGTAGGTCTGAAGTGCTGCTTTAGGGTTTTTCAAGAAAGACTGACTCATCTGTTCAGATGAGAAACTGCTAAGCTGGCAATAGAATTTGTGACTATCATTCTTGGAGAGAGTGCATGGAAGTCTTATGTGTTGTATTCTTTTATGATGTTAAAACGTTTGTAGAGTCCCATGAGAATGGGAAGGTGGACCACTTCCTAAGAAATCCTAAGCATGTGAAATTTTAATTCTGGAAGGGTGTTTTTAACATTAAACACTTGTAAAAAAATAAATACTTTTCATTACTATATGTATTAAGTTGAATATCAGGTGCCTTTTTTGTTCTTTAGTGGCTAAGTTTGAGTAAGATTTTGCTTATGGTGTTTGTCTGCTGGGCTGTTTTCTTTTCTCAGGCACACCGATGTAGTTTGAAAATAATTTGCTGGCCATTGGCAGTAGTCCGCAGTGCTAGGTTATTATAAATAAAAGTACTGCAAAGAGGTTTAGCCTTCATATTCAGTAAGGAAGGCTTTGAGTAGACTATCTCTGCTGATTCTAAGTCTTAGGTTGTCATATTAGAAAAGGAAAGATGAGGCATTTCTTACGTAGTTAGGACATGAAATCTGAAGAACTTCATAGATCAAAACCAGCTTACTGAGCTTCACCCAGGAATCACTTGAGTAATTACAAAATATGTTTCAGGTTTGTCTGCTTTCCCTTTGTGTGGAGCAGCAGAGAAATATTATTTAAGACACTTTTACCAAGATAAATCTATATCTCAGATGTTCTTGTGCATCTGTGCTGGCCATTTAAGCAGATCTTTTTGGAAAGAATAAAAGGCAGATTCGGGCATCTGATATTGCAGGAATTTTAGAATCTGGTCGGACAGTCTGTAACTGTGATAGCCAGAGCAAGCAAGAGGTTAATAATTCAGCCTTTCCAAGTGTTTTGGCATTAATTAAGAACAGCAGAATTGATAGACGCATTAATTACTCTGTTACATTTTTTCCAAAAGAAAAAATTCTGAAATTACAGTAATTTTCGTGGAAGTATTGCAGTAATGTTCTTTACTCAAAGATCTTATAGCAAGAGAATGAAAATGACTATCCATAGTGGGAATGTGTGGCATACCACCAAGCATCAAGAAATATCCATAATAGGAAATTGTTTTATAGTCTTTTTAATATGAAACAAACAAAACAGATCTGACAATCCTCTAATGCAGCATATTTATACACTTTGCTAAGTTTTGATCGCAAGACTCCCCAAGGAGTTTGGGAAAAAGAATATAACCCTCAACACTAGTTTTGTTAACTTCCTTCCAACCTGCTAGCAGCTCTTGTGACATTTTTATAGTTTATAGAGCAAAATATAAAAACTATCTGCAAGAGGATGGAATGCCAGCTATTCTGTACAAGGTGAAAGTTTCTAATTATTTTAGAGGACATGAATTGCCAGTGCTAGAGGCTGTGAAATTTTCACTTCAGTTTTTGGAACATAACTTCAGACAGTGGCCAGTGAAATGCTTTAAAAAAAGTACTTTACCTAGAATTGTAAGTGAATCTCACAAAGCTTTAAATAATTTGTGTTATAATGTCACTGTGGTTACACATGAGAATAATTAGTAAGGTCTGCCTTGTTTTATCCACTACATTACTGGCACAGCATCAGAAATGCTATACTTTGAAAATGCACATTATATGTTTTTCCCTGGTTCAGTTTATGTAAGTCCCTGAAAGTTTTGTTACTCATTTGATTTTAGAAAAAAAAAATATTAATCATAGATCATAAATTACATTTTCTTACGAACTGCTGTATTGGTTCAATTTTCAGGTTTATTGTAATTAGCAGTAAGCAAATGTCTTAACCTTATTTGAAGGCTTTATTTAGACTTTCTTTGCAGTAAAAGAAAAATTCCTGCATAGGTCCAAGGCACAGTGAAGATCCCTGGAAGGCTAACAGAGGTGATAGAATTGAAGTGTGAGGGATATGTATGAGAGCTTGCTCAGCTAAAGGATGTGGAAAGTGGGCAGTTTCAGGGTGAGAGGTTCAGGAAAAAATAAGAATCCAATCAATATTGAAATAGATTACATAAAGATGTGGAGTAGTACAATCACAGGACAAAGTACAGAGAGCTGCTTATCCTCTGGGTATTTCTCTTCTCCCTTTAGCATCCTCGGGAAGGGGGTGTCAACTTAGTTCCCTTACAGTGATGCTGGTTCATCCTGGGGAGCTCATTCATTTAACTCAATGAAACAGTTAAAATGTCACACTAGGACAAAGTTTGTGAAATATCTCATACTTTGAGCCTATAAATAAGATGTTTGCTTACCCAACTCTGTTCCCACTTGCTCGCATTCATGACCTAAAGCTCCTGGCATGGCAATACAGGATGTTGCCAGCAGGCTTGTTCTTTTTCTTTTTGTGGCTGCTCCTTGCTTAGGAACATAATACATTGCTTTTTTGTTTACTTTTCTTGCAGTTATGTCAATGTAACATAACGCAAACTTCAGATACAGTCGAACAATTCAGACCTGCGTGTATTGTATTGGCTTTCGCGTGATGAGCTATGTCCCTTTGTCAGCCTTGAATGCAAGATAGAAAAAAGCAATTAGCCAGCAGGCCTTTTCTCCCCAAGTCTGGTTTGTTCAGGGCTAACAGCAGTGGTGGGTTTCTACAGCTGTCACTGTGGAGGGAACAGAAGGTTTTACTCAGAGCCAGCTCTACAGAGCTCCTGTTTACATGTTTAGTGGAAATAGACTCAAGTCAGTCTGCACACTCAGCCATCTTTTTTATTGCAAAGGCATATAAGTAATTAGAGTTCAAAGGCAAGTCCGAAGTAGAATGAAACAGCTTTGTTACAAATAAAAGTTGGTTATAGCCAAGATTGTGCCTGAATATGCTTTTCCGTATTTGTGCTTTGAATGAAAAACATGCAAACAAGACTTTGCCTCATAGTTAAGCAATTAAACCAGCTGACTATACATCTTTGTCTTGTATGAAACATATGTCCTTTTTCTGGTCATTTTTTAGACTATCAGCTTTTGTTACGTTTATTTGTTAATGTTGTTTTGGATTAGATTCTTCAGATCAAGGGATGCCTTACTTCTCTGATTTACACATAACATAATGCAACTGAGTTAGTCAGTGCTGTTAAACTAAGAGGTAACGGCTGTCTTGGTGCTTCACTTCTATTTAACTAGGCATGTTTCTTGTGTCGGTGGCTATAGAAAAATTTAGTCCACCTGTTTTCATTTTGTCTTTCAGCTGTCTCATATTCCTAATGACTGCATGGTTTGTGACTCTCCCCATTTCCCCTCTCTCCTGAGCTGCCCCCCTCCCCAAAAAAAATAGTTTCTAGTCTTGGATAAAGCTATTGCTTCCTAATGATTTTATGTACACTCATATACTAAGACAGCCAGAGAATTATTTAGAGAATCAAGGTGAAGATGTCTTGAATTTCCTTTTAAATTAAAAACGTGTGCCTGCTTTCCAGGAGATTCTTTTACTGGAATGCAAAAAGTAGCTCAGAACTTGCTAGCTACACTGAAGTTATAGAAATCTCCAAAATTGTAAATTGTCGAGGGGAAAAAAATGAAATAGAATAGAAGATATGCCAGATTATTATACATGTGTATGTGAGACTGTTGTAATTTTAAACACAGTCTATGCTGGATTAATGTCAAGGGTGACCCCAGAAAAAAGAAGCTACAGAAGGTTCATTCCTTAATATCCCTCTGTGTGGAGAATCCTGCTGGTGCGCTTGATCCTTGCCAATATAAGATCACTGTTTCATAGGAATTTGTCCTAATAGGCTAGCTAGTCTTTTAAATTTGTAAAAATCAAACAGCTCCAGCTCTAAACTACATCTGCTAGAGAAAAAGTATGCTCTCCAGTATGGCTGTCTGTGTGCATGGTCTCCCTTGGTGTGTGTGTGTGCATACTGCCGTTTGAGCTGGGACTTTTAGTTTAGTTTAATTTAGTTTGTTTTGTTTTGACTTTTCTCAAAATAGATACATTTTTCTCCTAATTAGTTTGATCACATCCCTGAAGCCACAATCATGAAGAAATGAAAAAAAAAACCCCACATTTCTTGCCAAAGTTTACTCTATGTTATTCTAATTCATCAGTTCACAGAAGAATGGGAGCCAGCAGTGCTGGCAAAGGGAGATCCCACGCGCCTCCTTCTCTTTCTCTGTGTTCTGCAGGTAGGCAGCCTGCCCCGGGGCGCCTGCCCTCCCCAGCTCAGCTCCTCTCCTCTGTCTTGGCAAGGCAGAATGCTCTGAGGATTTGCTGCTCTTTGCTTCAGGTTATTGGAGCCATTCAAATTTAATTCACTTCTTTTGTGAATTTTAAGTTTTTTCGCATCTTTTTCTTTGCAGTTTTGCTTTTCTGTTGCTCTGGGACAGCCTAATTTCCCACCTCATGTTTTCCCAGCTGAGTTGTAGCCACACATAAGCTATAAGGGCTCCATTCCTCATGGAGGAGGTGCATACCCACCTCCTTGTTTGTCCAGGTGAAAAAAGCACAGTTCACTTAAGTATGGAGAGGCAGAATTTGGAGCTCAGGACTAGAGTACATTGTCAGGAGAAGATTCAAAGCTTCCTTCTCAGTAGGCTTTTTTTTTTTTTTTTTCTTCTTTTTTTTGACACACAAGTTGTCAGGCTATTGTCAACTGAGCATCTTCATTCACAAATGGAAATTCAAGATAGTGACATGAGTTGATTATATCTTTGTTGTGGCAAGAGATTGTTTCACATCTCTCCATCTCGGAGACAGTTTCATCGCTGTGATTTGACCTTTCACAGAAAGTACCTCTGGTTCATCGTGAACCACGGTGACTAATGAGGGGATCCTCAGTGAAGCCAGCTAGAGCCTTGCAGGGGCTCCCACGTCATGAGAAAGAGGGGAAACGCTGTGTTTTTTCCATCTTAGTGACTAGACTACGGTAGGCTTCTTGGAACAGATATTGTGTTCCCTATAGATCATTCTGCACCACTGCATCTCCCTGGATTCCTGATCCTTCTTACCTTAACCTTGTTAAGACCCATCTTATCTTCAGTTTGGACCAGTCAGGCAAGGCTTGTTTTCACTGTGACTATTCCCTGTCTTTCAAGAGGGCTCTGCCAGTACTTGGAGGCTTGCCTTCCTGTACAGGTGTCCCTGTTAATCAGGGAAAGCTGCATCTCGAGCTTTAGTCCACCTGTTTTCATTTTGTCTCATATTCCTAATGACTGCATGATTTGTAACTCTCCCCTGAGCCCCCCTGCCCGTAGCATTTTTTTCTGTGTAGTTTATAGTATAGAGCCCTACAGTCTTTTCTAAAAGGATGTTTTTCTGTATCTGAGTTATATTTTATATCTCTGTGCAAGTTGTAGATGTAGAAATGCATATATACTAAGCTCTGTGCATCTATGGCTGTTGTTATAGTTCAGTTTCTGATGGATTTCGTAACAGGTTTTCTCATAGAGAAATGGGATAATTCTCATGGTTGCCATTATTGGGTATTGAAAATTCTCACAATAAAATAAGTGCAAAGCTTTTTTTTCTTTTTTTTTTTTTTTTTTTTTTTTTGATGAGTATTAGGTGTTTGGGGATCTAGCATTCTTGCTAAAAAAGGAAATTTGAAGAGGTTCAGAGTGTAATTATTGACCTGTTCTCTTACTGCCATGGACTAATACACAGCCATTTTCCAAGATACATCATTTTTCCTGGACTAGCTAACCTCCTTGCTTTAAATGACTGTCGAGTTCCACGTCAGACTGGGAAGTGAAGCTGCACTGGTTTGCTCTCCTTCTCTCTCCTTGAATTCTGGCATTCTTACCTGAGGCATGTCTGCGCTGCTGGTGGCACATGTGCTTTCTCTTCTCTCTGCCAGGGGTTCAAGCTGTAGAAGAATACATTGTCCTACGTTTTCATGTTCAAAAGGTCCTGGTGTACCACCAACCTAGCTCAGAGGTGGTCATGCTGGCAGATTGTTGTTTGTACATTATGACTGGTGTGCTAGGCTAGAGCTGCTGGTGGTGACTGGGACTTGTTCATTCGAGAGAGTACACGTGACCTCCAGTAGCATCTCAAAAGAGTATTCCTAGTCACAAGATCTGCAGAGCAGCTAACGACTTCCCCATCTCTGCTAAGCACTAGGGAAAGGGCACCAGGTCGGATCCAGTTGTTGTTGCAGAGTGGCTCTCCAGTGAGTGTGCTGCTGGAGAGTTGGAGATCCTATTTCAGGGGAGCGAGGTAAGGGAAGGACATACTAATGAAGTCCCTATAGTGTCACCATGCAGCTGAGCTGCCATTTAGAGGGGAAGGTAACATTATTCTCCAGTAACAGGAGATTATTTTCCATTTGCACAAACATAACTAACCTTCCTGTCTGTCTGCCCTGGGGTCATGCTAGGAAAATTAGGGGATTCTAAAATTTAGAGTAAGTGCTGTTATCCACTGTGGGTTTTTTTTAATCACATGTCCATAGTGAAGAACAGGACAGTCATTAAAATACTGTCCCTGATGTTATTAGGCCTAACAGGAATCAGGCTTGAATGGATGTTCCTATGTACAGTAATGACATAAGAAACATTGAGATGACATGTTCCAAGGAATCCTTAGTTACTGGACAAAAAACATTTTTTTTAATTTAAAAGGAAGTATGAAATAACTCTTCTTCAATTACTAGCACAAACAAATCAAATTGTAGTTTGGATTAGCTAGCTGAGGTAAGAGGTTGGCTTCACTTGTAGTAATGTAGCTGGTTAACATATGTCAGCTCCCTGATTTTTCTGTTGATGAAACAAGCTTTAAGTAGCTTTTTCTTATGGCCACCTTCCTGCTACCTTTTCTGTGCTTCTCCTTATTACTAAATATGTCTAATCCTCCTTCTTTTACTTCATTTTAAGAAAAGTGGGGAGGACAAAAGGAAAACCTACATTTGCTTGCAGCAATGATAACTGTGCTGTTTTCTTACTTCTGATAATTTTAATATCAAACACAGGAGAGCAGTACTGGGTAAGACCAATTTTGGCATTATGCACTGTGCTAAACCTTGCATAGCAATGCTGTAAAATATAAACTGGAAATCACAGAAGACTCCACTGGATTTTATATCCAAAAGGAGGGATAACAGTGTTTCCTTAGTTTGTAGGATTGGCTATACTCAGTAATGCTTGGGTGATTAAATTCTGTGGGGAATAGAAGGTAGAGGGGCCTTTGGATTCTTCCCTGAAAAGACATGATTTTGAGTTATTTTGCGTCTGGAAGGAAGAAAGTTCCAAATTTTGAGGTCAACCATATTAACAAACCTCTGCAAGTATATTTTTAGTTCACAGAACGAATGTCAGATTTGGCTGCTGAAAAGTGGCTTTCCTTCTGCTAAATATGTTAGCTGATACTTTATTGCAAAATGAAGTGTTTTGTTTCCCATTTTTCTTGCAACTGGCAAAGTGTAAAACTTCCAGTTTGCACTTGGCCTCAGAGAAGACTTCCCTCTTCTCTCCCTTCAAATTCTTGTATGTCAGTAGCTTTGTGGTATTACAGAAAAGTCAGGAGGATATCGCTGTTCTCATAAAGGAGATGAAAAAAGGGCTGATTTTTCTATAGATTTAAATTGTGCAGATGTTTGCTCTTGTCTTCTCAAGAATGAAATTTAATTGTTATGTGCTACTAAGACTTTAAGATAGTCAGGGGAACATTATCTCACTATAAAAATAATTGAAACCTCCTTTCAGAATAATGCACATGTGCCTAATATAGACATTGGCCACAGCCGTTGCATCTGGGGATTTTAAGATTTAAGGTATTTCATGAGTGCCGTATTGTGATCTCATGTCAGTGGATATAATTTCGTTGACTACAGTTGAAATTGTTCTTTATTCATTCTGATGTGAGGTCACAATCCCAAAAGCTTTATTGCTAATATTTTTGTCATGTTTTATGTACGGCTCTTAAGATATTGGAATATAAGTTTAAAACAACTTTTTAGTATACTGAATTTTCAGAACCCCGCTTTAAGCTGTATTTAGTCCAATTCTATTTAGACTTACAAAGCCAGGCAGACAGGACAACTGACTGGCCTTAGGAGGCCTTGGAGACTTTTCGCCTGTCCTCTTATAGAACTGGGTGCGGATGCTTTGGTTTTGTAATGTTTGGACTCAGACCTCCAAGATTCTCTCCACTGGAGGGTGGTGTGTCACTTGCGAATTTTTGCAGTCTTCATCAAATTTCTCAGAATGTTTTTATGAATCAAGTGGACCAGGCACTGGGGTAATGCACAGTGCTCAGTGTAGTGCAGCTTAGCTACATGAAGAGAAGAGTGGTGACCCAATTATTTTAGTACCTAGGTAGTGTGAAATCAGTGGGTTTCTCAGCAATCAAAATGTCTGGGGACCAATACAGGGCTCATATTGTTTGTGTTATGAATTGTCAGCTTCGTCTACATGAGCTCATACTAGAGTGTACAAAATGAGACCTGTGCCCAGTGCCTTCAACTGCAGATCTCAGCACTTCAGCTCAGGCAGTGGAGGTGCCCATGTTCTAAGGTCCAAAGGTACTTGTCCTTAAAGTAATCACAGTAGGAAAAAAAAGGTGAAGAAATGAGTAAAAGATCATAGCTTCCTGCAGTGATAGGCCTACCATATGTTTCTTTTGCTTTTTTCTGTATTGTTAATGCTTTTCCAACCTTTCTTTTTTCAGTGAAATTTCACCTGAAAATCTGTGGCATGTTAAAATAGAAAGGTAATCTTCAGTATTAGAGAATGTTTAAAGCATAACTTTCTTCCAGATATAAAGGGAGAAAACAGGGCTGGGGCTTATATCTGCCTGTGACCTCAAAATGGACAAAAGCCGACATGCCTGGCAGCTCAGACAGCTTGTTCTCAGCAGAGCATCGTAATAGCATGGGAGGATTTTCAAAAGTACTCATCAGTCACTTGATTCTCTTCCTGCTGTAGGAGGTTGTTTTATTTCGGAGGTTGGAGGGGTTTTATTATTTTTTCTACGGGCTTAATCTGGGAGTGGATCAGAACCAAACTAAGTGGTTTTCTAGTCTTCTTTTTATATTGTACTGGCCAAGTTTCTTGAAGAACATTAGGAAACTGTAGTTCTCTGCAAACGTTCGCAAGTGTGCACATGTACAGAAGCTGCAAGTTTGGATTTAGCCATGACCTGTTCCTGCTATGTTCCCGTGTTAGTTCTAAGTATCCCTTTAACCCCGACATGATCTGTAGGTGGGGTCTGTGTTTTAAAATTCTTTGAATAATAAGCATATTTAATTGCTACTAAATATTGTTTACTTCCTGCCTCTGAATGCTAAAACTTCAATGTCTGTTTTTCGTATAATGTTTCCAGGAACCTAATGCAATCCCAATGACATGCCCTAGGGAACAGCTTGTAAGGTCAGCCCTGCTTCTTACTTATCTTGGGATTCAGCCCTTCCGCACTTGTTCTTCAATAGTAAAAATCTTGGTTCAAAGCCAGTATTGAAAGGTGGAGACAGCATGGAGAAGCCATATTGTTCACCTGGAGCTGATGGTACTATAGTGGGAAGAAGGCAGTATTCCAGAGAGGCAGCCTTCCTGCTGTGGGGCATTGGATAACTTTTGCACTGTGTAGTAATGGCAAGGAATCTTTTCTTTGCAGATCAGACAGAATTTGAAACACCTCTGGCAGGTTACATATTAATGTGCATCTTGGGCCTTGATCAATAACATCTTGACACAGCTGGAGAGTAAGACATTTAGTACTTCAAACAGTGTAATGGCTGGGAAACATGCTGAGCAATTCGTGAGTAGAGAGGGCATTTAGCCACTCTATTAAAATTGTTGCTCGCATGCTGCTTACATGCAGGATCCTCCTTGCTTTTTCTATTAGTAACCTTTTAAAATTTTTTCACATTTGCTGGCCTCATTGTTCTCTGTTTATTGCAAATTTAACTGTCTTTTAAAAGAACTTGAGCTGATGCCAGCAACAACATGTCTGAGCAGCTCTTACATAACTTAAGCAGGTAACTTTGTGCATAAGGTCATTTGAGAAATGTTGCTTTAGGGACTGAAGTCTCAAATATTATCCCAGCAAGAGTTCATTAGAGATTTTAAAAATACGGTGCAGTTCCCTAAGGTCAAATGCAAATTATATTCATATTATCTGGTTTATAAACATGAAGATTAAATATAGTGGTTTTTTGGAAAGAGTATTGGGGGGTAGGATAGTGAATATTTTGCAGAATATTGATTTGACATGATGCTGAAAAATAGACTACTTAAATTATGTGTGACTAAGAGAATGTGTTCTGACTCCATTTCCAATTCTAATTTTTGAACTAATCCCCATGTTTGGGCTCCTTTTCTTCTCTGGAGTACTCTTATTGTTGCTGTCTGCAACTTTCAAATACCAGTTGAAAGGAAATAACTGACTTTCTTTCAGAAGTGACACTGTGCAATGTCTTGTTTTCAGATAACTGTGTTCTTCAGTGCTAATGTTAGTTTCTTGACATACCAATCAAAAGCAGTTGTCCCTCCAGTAACTTTTCTTAAATGGTGTGGTTAAAAAACTGTTGCTGCTAATCCAGATGACTGAGTTGGAGGCTTGCTTTCAACTCATAACAGATGTTATCAACAGCTTCCACCCTTAAGCCAGCTGTGAATGCACTGATGCACTGAGTACCTCAAAAAGTGCCTGGTCCTTCTGAAAGGACGAGTCAAATGAAATATTTTCCTGTGTACTGTGACTGCACACATTGCTGTGCCACACTAACTGAGGCCACCACCTTACCCTGGCTCTGAGATCTTTCAACTTCTTTCCTTATTCCCCTTGCCTACTGGAGAGCTGAGAAATTTGACGCCATTTAAGTTTTGATTAAGCAAGCACTATGGCACTTATTCTGACTACAGCTAGTGTTATTAACCTAAAATATCCATACCTAATGGTATAAGGAAGTTTTTTGTGGGGAGTTGTTAATGAAGTTCTGATTTGTTAGTTTATCCCTTTCTGCAGTTGCATTTTTAGACTAAGAAGGCTGTAGAGAGAATCAGAAGAGATACCAGGGAAAAATGCATTCTTATTTGTGGGGAAAATATGATCTTTGGGTAGTTGTTGGCTCTTTCTCTTCCCCCCTAACTTTATTCGAACTGATTTTTATACCTCTGAAGTACTACCTTGTTGCAAAAAAGAGGCACTGGGAAGCTTGAGAACAATAATTAGTTTTTTAAAAAATCGCAGAGTCTTCTGTGCCGTGAAAACCCACTTCAAGTTAGGGGAAATATCCAAGTTGACATTCCCACAAAATTTTCAGCATAATGCAGTCCACTGGAGGAATGTTTCCATCATCTGAGTGTTGTGATCGCTTTAGCGTGGTAATGTCTCCTGTACACCAAGATAAGGTTGTGGTTTTGGGTGTGTTTGCATTAACTGCAGTAATGAAAACCATGCCCTGAACGCTTCTTTTAAAGTGGCGCTGTTGTGTTTGGCTGCTGGCAAGTTTGCTCACTGCAGACAGGTAACCTGTAAATAACATCAGCTTCTACGGTGTTCCTCTCTGAAGGGACCTTCCGGAGTGTTTAAGACAGTCCTGGCTGCACATTACTTCTGATGAGGCACGATTCAAAGGAGGTTGGCAGGCTACAGTCTGGATTGTTGTGTAATTTAGGTAGGAACAATAATCATCCCTACTCCAAAAAGCACAAGCACAACTGAGTCAGTGTATTAAGCCAAATCCATTGCTGTCTGTGTTGATTTGAAATGGGAGCTGGCATGAAATATCAATGAGGGATTAATGTGCATAACATGCTGCTGTTAAAGGCAGTGGTTAAGTGCTTCTGCTGCTTGGTCAGGCCATGACATGAAATTGTGGTGAGTGCTGAGTTGCTAATGTCTCCTCAGGTTACTTGACTTGGGTTCATGTACAAGCAATGAAAGGTGGCTGATTGTCAGACTTGCTCAATAACCAAGGATTTTAGAGAATTGCTGAAGAACAGGCCTATAATATCACATCTTCCAGTACCTCACTAATAGAGTCAGCCACAAAAAGCATTACTGAGAAGGAAGAACCAGACTGCATTTAAATTAACATTTAAAAAATATTTTTCTGCTTCTTTTTTCCATGTATATTCCATGTTCTGCTAACCAAGTTCTCCATGGCAAAGAGAAATCTTCTGCAGAGCTTCCCATCCAGAGTTCTCGCACTATCCTGCAGGAGAGCATAAACTGAGCTTTTCCTTAGAAAAATCTGTTTTATCCTATTGCTTTCCCTATGTCAAGCTCCAGCCTTTCAAACTCTGTTGGGAAAAAGAGTTTTCCCATGCTGTTGGCTCACGAGGGAGTCCTGCTGGCGCAGTCCTTCCCACATCAGGGACTCAGCCTGTGCAGTAGCCCTGCTGTAACATAAGTTCATCATGACCGCGCCCTGTCAGGAGAGCTTCGCTTGTACAGTCTGCACATTGCATGCAGCAGAAGAAGCATACAGTGGCTGTTTTGGGGGTAGAAGGGATGCCCAAAGCCTCGTTCAACGGGGAAGTTTTGAATGATCATCCCAAACTCTTAAAATGAGAAGTGGTTATTGACTTGGGGAGTGTGATGGCAGATGAAAAACAGGGCAAGAAGATTAAACTGAGGTCTTTGCCTAGTTGTCTAGTGAAATTTCCCAAAGACATAGGAACTGTTATATCCTATGAAGACGTAGAATACAACAGTTGTATACAGTGCAACAGAGATGTATTCTACAAAGATGGAGGAACTGGTCCATTCTCTAGACTTCAGACACCAGCTGCAGATAAATGGAGGCAATTCACCCTGTTTTTAAGTAACCAGATCAAACTGTCTGTGAGATTATGCTATGAAGGATCTGCTTCTAAGCCTTTTTCATATGCTGGAATCTTCCAGGAGGGAAGCACACGTTTCTAATAGCGTATTACCATCAAGTATCTGAACTCCCTCTCCCTGTTGCTGGCTCTCAAAGACTTTGTTGTTGCCAGTTCAGTGACCTCTCCTATGCTGGTTGTGCAAGATCAGATTGAAGATCTGTCAGGTCATCACCTGGGAAACTAGAAAATACATGGAATAAGTCCCCTTAAAGTAATTTCCTATATTGATTGATTCATGGAGAGTTGAAGTACATGGGAATATTATTAGTTCTATCTCTTATACTGATAATAGTTATTTCACCTTTTGGCACTGTGTACATGTTTCACTGCTGGCAAAGGACTACAAGAGAGCACAAAGAGAAGGGGAAGTTGTGTGTGTGTGTGTAAGTAGTGTAAGTGTAATTATACCAACATTGGTAATTTCTACTTCTGAAAAAACAGCATTCAAAGATTCACAGGAGGGGAAAGAAAGGATATTGTCCTGCTTAAAAACAACAAAAGAAAGTATTAGGTACCAAGACTTGATGCACGTGAGGTAGCAGGGGAGAGGCGGTGTATGGATCCACAAGAGCTCCTGCTGTCCCGTCTATTCCACTTTTTGGAGAATGAAAGTTCGAGCAGGAGATAGTATGGCAAAACTCTCCTCACCAACCTGCAAGATGTTCTGGGCAGTGCAATAATACATCTGAGTCTTTATCCTCTATAATGTGTTCTCCATATCCCAAGTGCTGCCTAGCGGGTTAAATACCTGATCCTAAGAGGAGCAGTGCCGCAGAAAGCAACCTGGTATGTAACTGGCCAAATCTGAGCTCTTCAGGTGACTAAAAATGGTGCATTGTATGGTTCTGTGACAACTGATTTAGCCTGGAAGACAGAGTTCCTTTACCCGAGTTTTGTACTCATGATGCATCCTCATATAGTAAACTACTGGTGGGAAATAGTCTCCACTTTCATTGTTATGCCAGTGGGGAAGTTTTCTGTTGCATGATAAGATTTGTTCAAGCACTGTTTTCCTGTTGCAGTTTTGCAGGCTGAAAAAGGTAGTTGCCTGTTTCCCACAACTGCCTGTAGCTTTGCCCCGTGAGTGGCTTGTGTTTGCTCTCTTGCTGGGTCATCATGAGCAAGGTTAACAGTAAAAGGCATGAGTAGTGGGTCATTACCAGGTTGATTCGTTAGAGTAAAATGAGCAAGGGCAGCTAAGGGGCAGATCTTGGAAAAGGGCAGTAATGGGAGTTGGTCTCCCTCCAACCTGCTCAGCAGCCCCCGCTAGTTTTGGGAGGGATGTGTGATCAGGACTCCAGCAGCAGGAGTGTGCTGCTCTGGTATACTGACCCGGAGAAAAACAAGCTCAGCTTGTTGAGCTATGTTGTGCTCATTTTGGAGGGTAACTAGACCTTTCTATATTTGAAAGCATATGGATGCAAAGTGTTTTGAAAAGGCAAGATTAGAAACAAATGGGATCTTTTGCCTTCCCCGTCATTCTTTTTTTTTCTTCTTTTCAATTTGGGAAATTCAAAAGCTGCTTTCATAAATATACTTTCTGTGCTAGCAAATATATGTTACCCACAGGTTTGCTCCCTCCTGTTCCAGTGCTGGGAAAGATTTCTTAGAAGAAAGAAGGAATAAATCATTCAAATGGGTATGTCTTACAATGATTGCTTAGCCAAACAAGTAGTTTTTTCTAAGTGCTGGGGCTGAACATGCCTACTTCCCTATAAATTTGTGTCCACTGGTTGATTGCAAGTCCCAGCTGAAATTTTTCCCATGGCTGAGGAATTTGTTGGGATTCTCCCCTCTCTGGGGTCTGAGAGAATGCAATCTTGCATGTCGGCTTCTCCTTCAGTTAGAATAATTATAGGATCTCTTCCCTCTTCTTTACTGTCTTTTTTTCTCCACAAAACTTGCAAGAACTTGTGAGAATTTCCTTTCTCCAGCCCTTTGTCAAATTTTGTAGCAATGACTGGGCCGAAAAAAGAAAAATTCTGGGATGTGCCCATGTAGCTGCTGTGATCTGTGATAAGCTGCGTTTCCTGGGAGGCAAAGCTTTAAGAAGAGGGGGTAGCAGGGGGAACCATATTGTTCTGTATGTGTTTCTTGGGCTCTCTGTGGGCTGCGAGGTTGCTTACAACCCTGTGAAAAGTCTTCCACGTATGAGGCAAGGAGTAAAAGTACAGCAGCTGTCGTATCCCTGCCTGTCTGAGCTTCCCAACTGTGTGCCACTATCGTGCTAGGGGAATGTTCTGTGGCTATATATTTCTGTGGCTCTACCTTGTCACCCAAGCTTAACCTTGTGGAGTTCAGTGTAGCAGGTGCTTCAGGAGGCTCGCTCATGAGCAGTACTCAAGGCAGGAGATTGCCTTATTTAACCACAAGGAGCTTTCAGTGCATAAGAGTTACATGCTGTTGCAAGCATAAAGGCTTGGGATTTTAACTGAACTAAGTCTTGCTATTCAAAAGTATGGTTTGCACTCTAGCAGTAATACATTCAGTGGCAATAATGAGCAGTTATGTGTTAACGCTTTCCAAGAGTGGGAGAAGCCTACTTCAACCCTGCATAATCCATGTGTGAAAAGTAAGGAGACTTAGAGGCATATACAGTAAAGAAGCAGAAAAGCCATGTCTCACACACAGTCTTATTGCTGCTGTACCATCTAAGTGAGATTTGCATTCTGTTCCTGGTGTTGCCATCAACTGGGTATGTGATCTGAGGCAAATCCTCTTACCATCCTATGTTCTGGCTTGTCCATTTGCAGTAGAAATAATAGCTATCCTCAGAAAACTTACTCTACTTATATAGAAGTATTTTTTGATAAATTTCAGAGTTTTTTTTAATGTAACTACAGAAGGTAGAAGGTAGCCAGGAAAAGAACTGTATTTGTAGTTCAAAACCATTGCTTGAGCATCCTGGGTTTCATGAGTTTTCTCAATCTTGGCCTTAAAGCCGACATGAAATATTAAGTTTTTAATGCTTTCCTTTTTAACTCACAGTACTTATGAGCAGGAATGCCAAACAAACTTTGCAGCTATAAAGATAAACCTGAGAAAGGAGGAGAGAGCCAAACATCCAGGTGTAGAATTGGAATGGCGTTTCCCAGAAATAGCCTGAATTCCAGCATGCTGGCCTGAATCACTCTGTCCAGAAACTTAATCTGGGCTCTGGCTACAGCAGGGGCTTAGATACTGTTTGCCCTGAGGGTGGATTCTACTTTTACAGCTGATATTCAGATGTTTGCCTGTTCTAAGAAGAGAGGTTTATGGTTTTGGTGATAAATTACTGTACTGTTTACTCACACAGTAACCTCTTCTTGTGCAAGTGGACTCTAAAGGGGCAGATATAGTCATGAGAGCAACTGCACTAGCTGAGAGCAAATAGTAGCATCCCTTCCCACATCTTCTGTTACTCAAAGGTTTTTGTGAGAAATTCCACTTCTGAGGCTAAAATTTCCCCACATGTACCAGTACTTGGGGGAGGGGGAACTATTCAGAGAACAGAAGGTTTCAGCCACACTTGAATAACGAGAAAAGAATGAAATAAGATTTTCATTGTCTCCAGAAAACCTGATTTTAAACATCCTTTCAACTGAGTGGATGAAGCTTGAAAATCAGGATGTGACAGAGCAGTGCCGCAGAATTCTCCAGAGGACATTGTATTTAACTGGATGGTTTCATGAAGTTTCTTGTGGTTGGTATGGAGCCCATGAAGTAGACTTTTCCACTTCATATTATAAAGCACACAACTAAGGAAAGATTTACTACAGAATTGTCTGCAACTAATTTAGCAGAGCAGCACAATGAAGTATATTGCTATGAAGTGGTATAGAAACCTGGACATGGTTGGTGATGAGGCAGGAGAAGGCCTTTGGCAAGATTTTCAAAGTCCAAAGAAGGAATCCGTTATACTCTTGCTGAACTAAATGAGAGACAGCACTTTCCCAAGTCAGTTGGAGTTCAAAGAAAGCAACAGAGCTGTTCCGGAGTCTGAGATAGGAGGTAATTTCTCAAGGGAGAAACACTGGTTGAGGGAAAAGGTTCAGGGTGGATTTGCTATTTATGAGGAGCACCTGTCAGATTTCACAGGTAACTCTGTGAGGTGAGCTGCTTCTCCTCTTGCCACTTTCCTTGCCCTCTGAGAAGGAAAGGTAATTAATGGGATTGAGTGTTTCGCCAGCTGCACTTAATCTTGGGGTGGCAATTGAGCCTCCAGCTCTTTCCTCAAGCACTTCAATGTCCAAATAGGTAATTAAGGAAAGTTGTCTTGTTAAAAGTCCTATTCAGGCTAGTGAGAATAAAACAAGGCAGAGACTAGCTGATGTTGGATGATAAACGTGGTGGTTATTTTTTTGTGTTAATTTAGTTTTTAAGCTCTTTCCAAGAAAAGACGGGGCTGCAATTGCTGCTCTGACCTTGCTTCTTATCTCATTCCTAACCTCCTGTTGCTTAAGTTGAGTGGTGGGGTATAACCCCTCTCTTATTCCCCTGTCTCACTTCACAGTTCTCAATTCCTCATATCTCTCTTTCTTTCCTTGATTTTGGCCATGTTGTTTAAAACAGTAAAATTCTTTGATGGCACTGCATGGGCAGAAAAATATCTGGAGGATCACATCATTCAGTCTACACAATGCCTGGATCTAAGCCATTCTTTGAGTTCATTGCTTACATGACCTCTAAATATTTATTTTTGAAATAGTTTACAAATTGCTGTGATTGATTAAAAGGCTCCTGAAAGATGTGTATTACAGCAAGCATGTGCTGAATGAATGGTGGTTGATTTAAAAAAAGGGAAAGGGGGACAACTTGTTTAATTTTACATGTATTAACATTTCTATACAAAACTAAATGTTATTTTATTCTTTATATCTTGTGACCAATGTCTGAACAGCCAATATATATTCAGGATGACAATAAGCTGGGCAGAGACACTGAACTCTTCTGTCAACATTTTTAACATGAGAGACATGACCCTAATTTTCTTTCAACATGCCAAGTTATGTGTGTGTTGTTTTTCAATATACTCCCCTTGTGTTTTTGCTTGAACAAATACTGTGTCCAACGTAAGCAAAATCAAACTCTCTCTCCAGTGCATGTTTGAACTGCTTTCTGTCCGGTATATATGGGCAGATCTTGACTCCAACTCTGTAAGCTAGTGTGTGAGACATCAGACTCTTAAGGCCACTGGTTAACTGGAAATGGAGTAAAGGAGGAAATCAAGCCTTGTGATAAAAGCATGGTAGATATACCTTAATAGTAGTATTTTGCTAATGACTCTGAGGGTCAAACCAGATATAAACGTGGGAAAGCCTTTAGCCTATTGTCTAACTTAATGGGATATACGTGTTTATCTCTTCTTTGCTGCAATGATAAAGAAGATTTTCTTTCAGCAAGTCTGATCAAATACCTTCATGCCTGCTTGCTGCGTAGATGTATATGCATAAGTGGGAATAAGTGTATATGAATATGTGGAATTTGAAGATGAGAGCGTAGGATTTTTCAGCCTTGTACCTAGAAATCTTTACTTGTTCAAATATTTTATACTTGATTTAGCCTGGGACTTCATGCGATGTAACTGGGAGCCTACTTCAGATGTGTGAAGAGCCCAGTCAAGCAGGTCCGAGGCAGTCACAGATTTAAGACAGTGTTTATTTGCTGTGCCTCAAGTCATATGCTAAATATGGCAGTGTAGAAAGCTCAATAGTTGAGGAGACAAATGGATTAATATACTAATCTTGCTTTCTAAACAGTACCTGACAGAACAGATGACTTGCTTTGCCAAAGATGAGCTTTAGAAAATAGAAGTTATGATGTAATCTTGTTTTGATGATGTAAGTGGGTGAGGGTGATACTATACAGCCATAGTGTTTCATTATAATTACCAATTAAAAAAAAAAAAAAAAAAAAAACTTGGGAACACATTAGTACATTAACTTGCTCCAAATCCAGCACTTATAGGAAAACCCAGCAGTATGTAAAAATGAGCCGTATCTTTCAAGTTAATGCTGACTTACCACACCGTGTCTCCCCACACAAAGGCAATAGCGTGTGTTATGGGGCATTTCTAGTGTTTTAATCACCACCTACTGCACTGTAGTTGGTCATTAATTCTAGAGATTAATGACACAAATCTGAATTTATTAGTGTTGTAAATCTGTGGGAAACAGTGAGTAGAATTAGTGTATTCTCCAAAATAATGAGCAGTGTGGTTTCGTTTGGTCTGAGCATAGTGTTTTGAAGTAAAAATCACTGCATGTTAGGTGTTCAGGTTGTTTGAATTACCCTGTCAGTTTGGCTATAATGTTTCAAATTTTAGAGCACTTTCCCACTTGCTAGCAAAGTCCTGGTCCCTGCCTGAGTAGATCAAAAACTATTCGGAAATTGTTTTGCTCTGGAGTGATTTTTTTTTTCCAAACAGGCTTTGTTTTCACTCTTTTTAAAAATAGTTCATCCTCACATATAATGTTGCCAGAACAGAAATCTCTGTTGTTTTGGTGGGGGGAAGGTGGCATGTGCAAGACACGTGTGTGTCTTGGTGATGTGAGCATTCGTAAACACCACTCACTGCTGGGCTACATTCTGAAATGTAAACTGGGTCCAGGAGACCAGTTTCTGGTGCAAAATTAGCTACAGTGCTCAGTATTCTTTGTTTTTCAGGGCGCTTAGTCTATCTATCCAGCCAAGTATTCATAATACGCCAGTGTTTGCTATGTCTGTGAGATTATTAAAACTCATTTGAGACTGTTGGAAGCTTTGGAAGATCTGCAAGTCAGCAAAGATTCATTTCTTCCTGTTGTTTGTTTAATTTGCCATCCACTGGATTACAGCCACCTCTGAGAAGGGCTGATGAACGCTAGTCTTATCTAGCACACTTCAAGTAATTCATAAGTTCAAGTAGCAAGTTATTCCTCAGCTTGGTTACCTTTTCTCTGTGGTGTTAGCAACCCTGTGGTGCTTTTTCGTTTGTAATGCTCCAAGGCTGACAAGGAAAAAGAACAGGGTCATAGAAATTGCTGAGCCCTAGATATCAGCCCATGAAGGGTTTTTAAGAGGTGGAAGCCAAGGAATTATCTTGTGTAAAGTAGTTTTCTTCACAGTGGGCAAGCCAGTACTTTGGGAGGTGTGCTGCCGTTATCTTCCACTCGCCTCATAATCTGGCCTTCTCCTTCTGTTGGTCTGATAAAGACAGTATTGCAGTAGCCCTTACCGATAAGCAGATGGACAGACCACTGGGGCCAGGTCTTTGCTGAGAGCAAGTGGTATAGTTTTCTTGTAACTAGCAGATTAAAAAAAAAAAAAAAAAAAAAAAAAAGCCTCACACCTGAGGGTGCAGAGACATGGAGCAGAGTATGAATCCCAGCAGCTGCTTTGATAGTGCGTAGGGGAAAAGCGGACAGAGACTCTAGATCCTGCCAACTTTTAAGATGTATTTCCTTGTGATACACGCAGGCATTCTCTCCATTTCCTTGGGCCGAGTTTGAGACAGCTGGTATTCTTCCAGACACTGAGGAAGCTGAGCGTCAGCACTGTCTGCTTTAGATAAGATTAATAATGTATAGCTTCATGGGGATTGGAGCCTAATCTGTTGGGATGCCATGGCAAGCGTTCCTTGTGAGGAGGAGCAGCTGCCTGATTCGGGCCTCTTGATAGGAGTGAGGCAAACCAGCTGATGCTGTTTCATATTGACTCCTATCTGCTTCTACAGGCAAGTTGCTCGCACCTTGCAGCTGACTGTGTTGAAAGCAGCAGCCAGATCTATGGACTTCTGATTGTGTCCAAATCCTGGCTCTGCACACTTCAAAACTCACTTTGAAAAATGACGCCATAATTCAGCACAGGAATATAGTTGAAGGAACTATGTTTGCTACTTGTAGAGCAGAACACATGAGCTTTGTGAAGTGTGTTCTAATAGGAGTCTTGACAGACAAACCAGTACAGCAGCTGTTTTCGAATGAAAATGCTCAGCAGTTGCTTCTACTTGCCATTTTGAATTTGCAGGTTAAAAGGAAAATCGTCTGATCTCTTGAATATTTTCTGTATTGAGCACAGGTTTGGAGACTTTTGGCTTAGTCTCTTGCACCATATATATTACTCTCCTACTGAGGCTGCCCTGTTCAACGAAGCCACAATCCTCATCTTTCTCAAATGGAGGAGACAAAAATGATTCTCCTCTGCAAAAATGCTACCAATCTTAAGTGATGTTAAAATAGGTCAGAAACTGTCCACATTCATCCAGAAATGACTTCATTTTTCTGAAATGTGTTCCCCTCTCCCCCCTCCCCCCCCGCCCCGATGCCCTATTTCTTTGTCTATGTTTTCCTTGCTCTTAAAAATGATCAGAATGGCCAAATGGAGTTTTCCAGGGATACTGCAGGAGGAGTTTGGGCTGCATAGCCAGTTTGAATAAATTTGTACCTATAGTTTCCCCCTCACCCTTGCAAGGCTTACTTGGTAGGCATGGTAGTGATTCAACCATTTCAAGAGGACAGAGTCGTTGCTCCCAATATATGCATGAGGAAATTTAAGGGAGAGGAGATGTGCAGATTCTCTAGTTTAAAATAAATAAATAAATGAATGAATGAAATATTTCCACTAAGGAAGCATTTTTTCCGCCTGCTTCCTTTTTGAGTGGGAGTTCTAATGCTAGATGTGTTTTGGAGTCAGCAGCATATTTGTTACTGTTACATGTGTTCATAAAGCGCTGGTCCAGTATTGCGTGGGTTTGGTGCAAAAGGCAAGAGAGTGTAATTCTCTAACAAGAAGCAGCTCTCCCTGCCCACTTCAGAAAGAGTGCCCCCTCTCTGCATTCAGTGACTTCATTGCTATCAGCTATGGGGAAGGGGGGGGGATGTTTAACGTAGCTGTGGGATTCCTTGCAACACAGTTGTTATAGTTGAAGTGCTGCCGAGGTGCATTTCTTGGAGGTCTGAGCTTAAAGGGAGTTGAGAATACGTTACTTCTGTCAAGATCATCTGACTGGAGGGCAACATACTTGGGCTTCCCACCCTTCTTAAATTTATCTTCACTTTCTTGGTTATTGCATAGAGAAAAACCTGGGATATAGTGGCTCTTGCTATTGCTGAGGAGTTAGGTTAACAGCTGAAGGAGAATTCAGAGCTGTTCTTTATGGGTTCAAGCTCTTCAGAGCGCTCTTTAGAGATGCTGGCTAGGACCTGCCCAAGCTTGCAGTTTTGAAGTGGCTTGCAGGGTCAGCCTCAGGTAAAACATGCTGCGTTATTTACCTTTGCTCATCCTTGGATACAGTTAAAAGACAAGATATGAATAAAGAAGATAAAATTAGGAGGGAAATTCTAGATCACTTGAGGCTGTGCTGTGTGAGTGTTGGTGTTCTCGCATGTTCTTGGTGGGGGATTTCCCACCTCTGTTGCTTACCTGGGGGTAAGGACATCAATCACGTCTGTTCATTTTGTGCAGGTTTGATCACAGCACTAACCTGGCATGTACACAGCAGGTGTGAAATGCCTCACTTGAAATTTAATCTAAATTGATATTTGATTTTATCAAATGGTGGGAAGATTTGGTGGCAATTTTGTGGAAACAATGGAATAACAAATCATGCAAAGGAAGCTTATTCTCTCTTATTTCCTCTAGCTTTCTCTTATATAGAGAAGAGTCATAATTAGGTCTCCTTCTTGAAAGTGGGCACCCATCAGCAAAGATCTGCATTTATCCCAGTGGCATAGTAATTAGGGGCTCAGGATGCCTTAAGAGAGTAGGTACGGCCAGGAGGGAATATACGTTCACAACAACGGTATGACAATGTCTTGAAACTGCAGGAGAGTTGCCCCTGCTGCCTTGCCCCAATGCCGAGATCATGGAACCATCCCATGGGCTGAACACCAAGCAGGTAATGGAGGAGCTTGTTGCATTGGGAAGTAGAGGGGGTGGTTTATGTAGAAAACTAGATGTTTTCTGTAGAATAGATATGGAAAAGCTTACTGGCTCTCAGTTAGAGTCCCTTGTCTGTATCCTCAACTCCTTCCCCGCCATCACTATCACTAGCTTCATAGGTGTGTTTTGCCCTTCTCTTGCATTTAGCCCTCTCTGCTGGACTGCAGCCTCCAGTTTTTCACCTGCTGCTTTTGTAATGTTTGGATCTTTTTTATTTTCTAAACCCCTCTTGGAGGAAGATTCTGTATCTACTACCTTTGCTAGGCTTAGGGAACATGTAGCCACCTCTGCAGGTTGCATTCAGTGAATGTTAAGGAGCATCTCGGTGGAAACCAGGAAACTCCAGGACAGCTGAGCAGTCAGGTTCTCATCCAGTAGCAAAATGCTGGTGAATGCAGGATGCAGAGGAGAATGCAAAGAAAATTTCTGTACTTGGTGAATTTTAAGATATAAATTGCATCATTTCTGCAAGGTCTTGTGATATATTAGTACAAAACTTGCATATTTGGGGATCTGGTTTCTTGTTTGCCACATCTTTCTCAGACTAGGCATGTTTTGTCAGCCCCTAAGTATGGCTAATTTAAGCCTGGATTATGGAGTTAATGTAGACACTGCATTGTGTGTTGAACCTTGCATATCCTGCTTTTCTGTTGTCATTGACTATTTCTGTGTGTATCTTATAGCAGTAATTAAGTACTGTTATTATTAGTCTGTCTCACTGCTGAGCAGTTTAAATGTAACTGTGGCTTGTCTTTATAATAGAATCTTACTATATTTTTAAATTAAAATGCTTTGTAGATATGAAAGCACTTGTAATTAGAAAATTCAGTGTGCTATAGATTAATAAGTGTATTGAAGAAGATTTTGATTTCTGAGTCTATTTTTGGCATTTTACAGCTAGATCATTTTAGAGATTTATAGTCCAAGTGCCTAATGGAGGCTTCCATAATAAAAATCAAAAAGAAATTAGATTGCCTCTGAGACTTAAAAGAAACGTTAAAGAATTTATTAAAACATTGTTAAAATATGCCCTAAAACTAGTGATGTTAATCTGCAAGTTGAAATGGGGTACCTGGGAATTCAGAGTGCTGCATTACTCCAATTAATTAAAATGTAGTCAGCTGAAACCTCCACTATAACCAAAATTGTTCTCCAAGGCTTTCCCTTCCCTTCAGTCTTAGTGCAGTCCCTACCATTGCTGAGCTAAGTGATCAGTCAGAAGAATAAACAAGAGGATAAAATCTACCATGACAATACACAGGATTAATTTTTTTTTCTTTCTGTGCTGGTCTCTGATAGTATTAATTATATAGAGACATTTTTTTCTGCAGACAAAAACAAGCAGAGACACATGAAATATCCCTGATTTGAGGGGATATACTGTTTTCTACGTTGTAAGGCTCGGATTATTTTAAGATTTCTGTTTTCTGTAACTTGACTAAGACACTGATCTCCCCTCTGCAGAAGTACTGTCTATCTCATCTCTGGTGTACTGACGGTAATGTTCTGCTACAATGTAGTTTTCTTATCAGTAATTTTGCAGTAAATCAAGTGGGAGGAGACTGCATTTCCCAGCAGGGTCTAGAATGAAGAACTCAGCGTGTGAAACTGTATAGGATGTTGGAGGACATCTGCCTTAAGGGACTGTCCCCAGAGTTGGAACCTTCAAGGCCTAGATCAAGCATTGCTCCTGTCTCTCCCATACCACATATGCCTACCCCAGCTTTACACAGTCTGTCATCAGTTTTTTCATGAGCAGGGTGACAGGGTGAAACTGTTGGCTGTGGCTAACCCTTATCATTCTTTTGTCACGTGTCGAGGCGTTCTCCCCAGAAGCTGCTGTGTACCAAAACTGTGCCAATCCTTTGAGCATAGCTGCTGCTCCAAGTTGAGTGGGATCCTGTTGAGCCTCTGATAGAGTGAGCCTCAAGTTTGCTTTTCACCTTAATGGTTCGAATGCAACTGGTTTGGATTCTTCAAAATGCTTTAAAGAGCACTGCTGCTTTTTCAAGGGTTAAAAATGGGACTTTATGTCCTTTCACTCTGAAGTGTGATAAAAACCCCTATTATTTTATTAGTATTTGATTCTATTAGACCACTTTCTCTTAGAATCCCATGCACTTGACATGTGTTATTTAAGCTCCAAAACACCTCACTGAGGTAAGAGGTATTTCTGCATTTTTTTTCTTCTTTTTTTTTTTCCTCCAGTAAGATAAACTGAGACAGAAGTGCTAATGATTTGCTGAAGGCAAAGTAGTTCCTATCAGATCTAGAAATGCTTACTCCCAAACCCCTCGTATAACCAAGCACATACATGCACCTGACTTCAATCCAAATAAATCCTCCAGTTCTTCCTCTGACTACATTTAATGGATATGTGCACAAAGTGCAAAGAAAATAGTATCAACTAATATGTATACTATATATCCTCAACAGTTGTAAAATAGGAAACTGCCAGGTAAATAAGGTATTTTTCTCTTTTCGTAGTAAAATTTCTCCAGTGTTAAAAGCTCTCCACAGGCAAATACAGGCAGAAGCAGCTATCCATGCCTTCTCTAGTGGTCAGGAAGTACCCTGCTTTGCTTGGTGAAACCTGGCATTTTTCTTTTGTTTCATTAGTCAGGAACAAACTGGATGAGGGAAGTTGCTTTAGGCATTTGTGTTACAGAAGAAGGGAGGTTTGAAAATGGAAGGCCATCTGTGCTCCAAAAGAGATTCATAAGATTCTTGGCCCACATAAGGGGACGATCTTTAGGAAGAATCGAGGAACCTATAATTAGACCACGTGTTGTCCTCCGCAGACAGCTGGAGGTGGTGTGAAGTTGATGTGAGGGGGGGTGAACTGCTTTTTTCCCCTTCAAAATTCTCAAGTTTCTTGTTGCAGAAGGGTTGAGAGAGGTCATATAGTTTCAATCGTTAGGTGTCTACTTATCTGCATCAAAAAAACCCTGTCGCTGCCTGAGCCGGAGCTGTCTCAGCTTCTAAGTAGGCTCGTACTGGACAATATATGAACTGACAGTGGGGAACGTGCAGGCCCTTTGCCTGGCTACACGAGAAAAACTGCAGAGGAGCAGCGCGTGTCTTGATGTGTGATTGCAACACAGGTTGCAAATATTAATCAGGTATTTCCCTACCTTCTTCCCAAATGGGATTTCCTTCATTGTCTTCCCATTCCTTTAGGTGGTTATGGTAGGGGTGGATGTACAGTGATGCACATCGTCATACGGGATGACATCTCTAACCACTATTTTAACAGGTGTGTAGTAACAGTAACAATGTTTGCCACTCTTAATGTTAGATTAGGGAAGCGTTCATAAAGACAGATGAGACTCGACCTGACATGCCTATTTTTCACTATATTGTACATTTTTTTTAATTGGTTCCTTAAGGAGACTATCTTAAAACATTTGTCATTCATTTGCAGTTTGGTTTCATCCTTCATATTCATCTGCAACACTACTGGTGATTAAGGAAGTTACATGAGTGCTGTGGCAAATATAATTGGGTTATAAATACTGATTTTTCTTAAAAAAAAAATTTATGTGCTAGAAGTTGGACACTGTTCTCTTGTTTAAGTGAATGCATTGGGGAGAAAAAACTATACTAGAAAGGTGGTTTTGAGTAAAAAATGGGAAAGTCCACCTCCAAGGATTTCATTTTAATTGGACTATTTCATGCAGGTTTCATTTTATATAAAATTGAAATTTACAGTTTTGCAGCTGTGCATATTTTTTGCTCTATGATGTTTGAGACAAAAGAATTCAGTGTTGTTGGATTGCTTTTTGTACCTTTTTAGCCCCAGTAGTGATCACTGCAAATTTGCTGAGATTGATGGAATTTAGTATTATGTAATGGAAGAGATTTGTGTTAGAAATGCATGTAATAATGTCTTTAACTATTTCTTTCTGCATAACAATGCCACTTTATATGGGTGGATTTTTACTGGAGATTGTTTTAAAGTCAACCTTCTTCATCCAAACATATAATGTACTGATACAATCCAGCAGTGCAAGCAATACATTCCCTTGGCTGATGTCACCGAGCAGCAGAGAGCCATGCGTGCGCTGTTCTTAGGCTGCTTTGGCAAAGCCCAGCCACTGCTAGCCCTGTGCTTTCGCAGGCTGTGCAGCTCTTAGTGATCTCCCTTGAAAGAGCAAAAATCTTTCTTTGAACATGCTGTATGCGTCTACTACCACTGAAAGAAATATGCTCCTCAGTGTGGCATTCTCTTCTCAGTTTTCGTTTGTAGCTATCCGTATACTAGGAGCTGGGAACAGCTATATGGAAATACTTAATAAATAAATAAATAAATAAATAAAAATCCGTGTAGGTGACCAGCTATGCATCCTCACTTTTTAGTACTTTTGCAAGCACGTTTTCAAGTGCTCTGGATATCTGTACTCTCTGTTATACCCCTGCACACTGTTTCTTTAACATTTTAGATAAATGGCAGTCAGTTGTTTAATTTTATTCTCATGTTGTCATTTTCTAAATAAGACACTGTCTGTGCGCTCCATTTCATCCAGCCAAAATGAAAGTGCATGTAAAATAAATTAATTTTTTGAAGGAGATGCTTCATCTTAGCCTAAAATATTTGGGATATTAATGGATGGAGAGTGGGTCTCCACTTTGTCATTTGCCTGTAGACAGCTGTGTCCATAATAAGTGTGTGCATTTGTGCAAGTCTGAGAGATGTGAGAGATGCAGACACGACTGGGGAAAGCAGGCCACAGCAGCTCTATGGGGTTCACACACAGCAAACCTTACTTTATGTTAAAAGGTTGTATACCAATTCTGAATAATTATTTACAGAAGTAAGGCCTAACACAGTTTTTGAGAAAGAGACCTATAAAGTTATTCTGAGTGGCACCAATGCCCAAGGAATTCTGGATAGGAAGGTGGGTATGTGAGTGTGGCAGACAGTAGTCTATTTGGATTCCCTCCCCCCCAACCCCCCCAGTAACTGACACTGCAAAGCAGTGTGGTACTGCAGGCCAACAGAGTGCCTTGATTTTCAAGTGGATTTTTTCTGTCCTTTCTTCTGCTTGGGTATGAGCATGAAACCTTATTGTGCTTTAGGCAGAGAAGAGTGGAAGAGTGACTATGCCTGGCTGCATAGCAATGTTTTCCAATGCAAATTGTGAAAAGCAGTGTCAGAGATCTTTCCATTAGTCCCAACACTGTATCAGGCTGCAAGAATGTGAAGTCTGCTGAGGCTGCTACTCACCTCAAAGCAGATCGTCTTTTCTGCTAGAAGATGTTACCATATCTCTGGTGTACAGAGATCAAAACATAGCTGGGGATCCTATGGACAAGATTTGTTGTTTTTATTTTCTCCTGTTTTGAGGAGATGGATTTGTGAAAGTGGGTCAGACAAAGCTTGGGGCTGTGTGGTGCATTGCAAATATGAACTTTGATTACCCCCCACCCCTTGTTACTAGTAGATGTCAGGGGAAAATACTCGTTAGCAGTATGATTGAAATGATTTAATACACTTTTTGCTTATAACCTTAGCTTTATAATTTTTTCTCTGCAATTAAGTATCTCTCTTAGCCAGCATGTATTAGCACATCATCCTCTGACCTTTTCTTCCTGGAAAGTGTGTTCAGGAGGCAGGACAGTAGTCACAAAATGGTTTTGAAAGTGAATTCCTGTGCAGATGTAAAGGTACAGTTCCTTTAGCAACTGTGGCAACCCAGTAAGTTTCATAGCGTATACAGTACAGTTAGCGTTCACAGTACATATCATATTCCTTCCTCACACCAAGCATACAAACAGGGGACTACTACTGACCACTCTTGGATGGCCTCTGGCCACCAACCTCTCTCTTTTCTATCTTACCTCCACTTCAGACAACTCTTGGTACTACCTCTCCCCTTCTCACAGCCTCTTCCAGCTCTTTGGGGGTGTCTCTACCTGGACGCTGACTGCAGCACCAACTGCACAATGATAGTGGTGATAGGTGGAGGTGGTCTTGGGCCCTGGTGGTAGACTATTGACTGTAGAGCCTTAAGCCAGTGCTGCTTTAGTGTCTGACAGGGTTTCTCTGACCACTGCCTTAAGATAGTTGCTTGAGAATGAGCTGAGGTACACTTCAACTCAAAACCTAAGCTTGCTTCTGTTAGTGCAGTTTGGCTAAGGGATAACAAGGAAGGAGGAAAATCTCAGCTCTTTTTGCTGTTTGGTTGCACCTGGAGAAAGTGGTTGTGGAGATCTGACTGCTGGCTGGACTTATTTATCCCCCTGGCATTGTTTGGATATAGCCCTCTGGCTCTGGCTTTGCTTTCACCTGTCAACTGAAGGTGACAGTACCAATGCCAAGAGTTTATGAATGTGCCCTTGGAGCTTTGCCTGGCCAGCTGGCAGCATATATCATCAGCCAAGCCTCCTCCACTACAACTTTGGATGGGAGATCGTATCATTACATACAGCCATCCCATCTCCAGGACGGCAAGTGAATTCCAGCCCCATCCACTGTCCTCTTTGCTATTGAACTAGAAAAGAAGGGTATCAGTCATCCTCTTTTAATTTACCAGAGGACAAAATAAAGTTCCTCACGTTCCCCTCTCTTTTTTTTCTCCCCCTTCCATGAGGGTCTCCTTTCAGACACCCTTTGAAGAGCACAGCTGTGCCCACTGGACATCACAGCTCAGGAGGAAGAAGACAGCTCATTCTGGTGCTGGATACTTACAAGGGAAGGGAGAGAATAAAAGGAGAAGGAGCCTACCAAGCAGGATCGGTCCCAACAGGAAAGATATTAGAGGCAGATTTAGATACTGTTTGTAGTGAAGGCTGTTAGCATTCCTCTGAATATTTGTACACCTAAACATTAGTTTTGATTGTACTAGAACATAAAGCGTGTTGAGTCAGATCTGCTTCTCTTCCTACGCTAATGGCATGCTCATATTTATCGTAATAATGATATTGGCATTTTCCATTGACCTCATAATTTTTGTGCAAACAAATCTGCCACTGATTCATATAACAAAGATCTTTCAGGCTCAGTTCTGGAATGGAAATGTGATGACCTTCCCACAGAAATCAGAGTGCTGCCTGCAAGCAAGTTAGTCCTCTGCTACCCCTGGCAATTCAGTCACACTCCAGCTCCTCTTCAGAAAGAATTTCTTTGCGAATTCTTTATTTGTAGGCTAAATTCAGGCCTGCATCACTTTTCTTTTAAACCCTCCAAAATGCCTTTAGCAGGCATCAAATAACTTTGCGGAAATAACATTTTCCCACACATTAACAGAGAACAGGTACCACAAAAGTGTCACAAGAACTAAGTTGATTCACTAAGTAATTAACCAAGGGAAAAGGTGTATAAAGAAGTATTTTTCCACTTTTCTATCAACATAAACATTTATTCCCCAAAAAGTTGTTGCCAGTTTTAGACCGTACTGATCGCTCTTATACAGTGAAGTCCTTTGCTTACTGACAAACTTCGTGAATGCCTTTTCACTAATAGCCCTCATGTAAGAGCCTCTTCTTGAAGTTCTTGCAACAAAAACCTGCTGTATGAATCTGGATTATTACACAGCCCAAGTTGCTATTCCAGCATGATCCCTTAATTATTTTTTGCTAAAGAGTCTTAGAACTACCAGAAATGTATTTTTTGTGAAATAAATGGTATTTATTATATGCTCCAAACAAGTTAGCACTCAACACTCTGCACATACATTACTAAACAAACATCAGAAAAAAAGGACGACTGGATGATCTGCTGCAGAGTTGGAAGTAAGCAACATCAGAACTTTCTTCAGCACAGAGGTGATTTAGCAATCTCATAATCTTTGTACATTTGTAGCTTGATGTATGATACTGTTTAATTAGTTAGTATTTAAGAAAATGAAGACCTGAACAAAGTTCAAGAATCTACCCAGCTGTTGTGGCTTAGATGAACTCACTATGACTTAATGACCTCTTTTGCCCTTTGCTTGCTGTTAATCTAGAACCCCTCTACCTTTCTTCACATGCCTCTGCTGAGACTTTTGCACAGTGTTTCTGTTAGGAAGAAATTTTTGATGCTATCACATTGGTGTTTGGACCCTTCAATCAAATGGACTGTTCTGCACTATTTCTTCGGGGTACCATTCCTGTGTGTTTGCCTTGCATGAAGCTACAGTGATGCTGCATTAGAGGGAGAGCGTGTGTGTGTGTATACGCACCAGTGCTATATCCATGAGCTCCAGAGTATCTTGACATAATAACAATCTCTTCGTGTTTCAGTCTGTACCACTGTATCATGATGTCTGTGTGACCTGAAGTGTATTAGGATCTCCTTACAGGCAAACATGCCATGCTGTACTTTATCCAGGTTTTTTCTCTTAAGAATCATAACAGTTTAAAACAGAGATGAGGAAAGACTTTAGCCGTGTGTGGTTTTAAAAGGAGAAGCAATACAAGATCATTTTAAACATTGATTGTTTTGTTGTTGTTGCTGTTTGCAACAAGCCCTGCTTTTCCAGGTTCGTAACCATGAATCTATGTTTTCTGATATTGTATAAAATAATGCAGATAAAACATTACTCATCCCATCTAAATGCACACCTATTTAGGTGATCATTATGCACCTAGTCACACATCTATTCTTTAGTTACCTTCAGAACAAAACAGTTTATTTGCTTGGCAGTTGCTTTTTGCATTAATTTAAACAGGTAAATTCAGACAATGACTATTCTGTTGTACATGCAGATCTACTCATATTTTTCCATTTCCTTTAGACTCTATAATGACAGATAATGTTTTGAAGTTGAGAATCTCCTTCTTCTACCCTACCTTAAACCTTGATACTGGTGTAGAAAACCAATCTAGTAAAAAAATCATTTTTGGTCCAAGTCATCAAATATTATTCACAAATTATTATAAAAACAAACTGAAGAGATCTTACCTTAGCTCAGGAGACTTAATGTTTGCTGTATTCCAGGCAGTTCCCCCTACTTATTCAGCTGAAAAGCGAAAATCCACTTGAATTTAAAAAAATAAGTCTTTAAATAAGAGAAAAGTGAAGGATTTGAGGAATCCTCCTCTGAGATCCTGTTCCACTTGTTTTAGCAAGTTGCAAGCACCTAGATCCAACAGTAGCTGAGAGTGACTTTCCTCTCTCCTGGTGTTCTGTGGGCTGCAAATCTGCCAGAGCAGACCTGAGACAGTGCTGCAAGGGAGAGGCAGTGGGGGGGACCTTGGCACCGAGTTGGACCAAACTCTAAATATAACTCAACCCACTTTCCGTGCAGTTCTCTTCATACTCTGAAAGCAGATGACCTTGTCAGAAAACTGACCTCACAGCCTGTCACTCTCTACAAAGAGAGGATCTGAGGGAACAGGACTAAACTGTAAGAGGACAGAAAAGCAATCAACCATCTGCTTGCAGCAAATGAATGTAGGTATGAGCTCTATTTTTATGGCAGCTGCAACTGATAGAATCGTAATGTGCTTTATTTGATCATTTTGGCAAATGTGTTGCATGCCAGTTCATAAAAAACCTGTATAGATGAGAAATTGCTTTGTAATTTCTAGCCTTAAGTAGAGATCCCTGACATAGGGGAAAAGGTGACAGTCTTTCTTCTTTCAAAATATTAACTCAGCAAGGTAGGTAGTATTTCCCATTAGTGTTCATTCATATGTGCAAGGCTTCTATCTATAAAAAGCTGTCCTTCCTTTCACTTACTCTTATTGTGAGATTTTTGGAAGAATGCAAGTTAAATTGACAAATGTATATACCAGTATTGTATAAATTAGAGATGCTAGAGTAGCTTGGGAGGGCAGTGCAACCTGCAGTGTCTTAGACCAAAGTGCAGAGTATAGTGTAGTGTATGCAGAAAGTAAGCAAAAGAATAAGAAGTGTAGAAATATAACCTTTTGGGTCTTGGGTAGGGAACTGCTTTTCAACAGATGTTTTATAATCTACGGAGTTTGCCAGTCTAACTCTCTGTCATAACATGGCAGGGTGTTTTGTTCTTAACCTCAAGTAGAATTTAACTTGATACAGATCAACCTGATACTCTGACAACCAGGGACCTGATACTGCTATGACATATGATGACCTCTGAATAAAAAAAAAAGATAAGGAAACCTGAACAACTCAAAGTTTTCTTTTACGTTTTGTGTTAAGACATGGTGAAGAGTTGGAATACAAGCTTGTTTGCAGTATTATTCTTTGTTGTGATGTGATTCTTTTTGTGACACTTAGCTAAGTGCATGCCACATTATATGCACCTGTGAACTTTTTAGTGTTGAGGGAGAAAAAGGAAAAAATGTTGGGACTGTGAGATTTTGATAACCTTATAATATCGATGTGTATGCCTGCAAAATATCCATGAGCCAGAAAGACTTGAATGATATAAGTGGTCAGTAAAATATCAATATATAGCTATGAACAAGAATGCAATTTGGGCTGTTCATTTTTTGAAAGTATGTTCTATATTTTTATTGAAGTATATTATTTTTGGCAAGTTCTACTATGTAATTTTATCATGATCTATTGGCTTCAAGTCTGTAAGGTCAGCCAGACTGTGTATTACCTTCCCAACAAGCAGAGAGAGATGTCATATCTGGGACCATACCACATTCCTGGGCAAAACTTCTCTACAGTCAGATCTAGACTGGAGTCCACTATTTGAGTAGTTTTGTGGATTTGTCACAAGTAACTACCCATTTCTGCCCCTGATTAACGAAAATAAGTATTTGTTAGGAGTGAATACTATAATTGTAATGAAGAATGTTGCTATTTGACTTTGGAGAGAAGACCTGAAAAAGGAGTGAGTCTGTCTCCAGCTAGAGAAACGTTGGTGACATACCAGGGCCATGGAAGTACTGAGATTCTAGATCATCGTGACACCTACACTCCAGGTTGGTAGACCTCATAGTCCAGGGCAACCTGACTGCTTCCAGCTCCACATGCCACTGCGATGTCTGCCCCTCTTGTCCATGCCGGGACATGGGTTCTGAAATCACTGCAGAATTGCTGATCAAGAGCAGGAAAGAGAGAGGAAAAGGAGAGAATACGTATTCCTTCTCCCCGGCTCCAGTTGGTGCTCTTCTCCTTCTACAGCAAAGAGCTGAAGCAGTTTCCATACATAAGCAATAAGTAGTTCTTAGGAAAAAAAAGGGGGGGGAGGGGGAAATTCCAGTCCCAGTGCCATCTTATCTGTCAGACCTTACCACTGGCTGCAGCTTCCCTAGGAGTAGGTACTGGCTGTCACTCACCAAACCAGATTGTCTAGAAGGCAGCCTGCATTGAGGGAGTTTCCTTGGCTCTACCTGAGGCCCCTGAAAAGAGCACCCTGTTCCTTTGTACATGACATTTTAGGAGTAGTGTGAGCTTTAGTGGCACTGCAGTACTTTCCATTGGTAACTGCGTTGTGAAGGACTCAGTGGCATTGCCTGTCACTAGTGCAGAAAGCTGCTCTGGACATTCTTGAGATAGGGCAGTTTGTTGGTTGATATATCTGCAGCATACTAAAACATGATTTCATGATCTTACACCAGGTGGTAGCAGAACTTGCACGGAAAGAAAGAGTTTAGTCTGTGGGAGAGCATCGCATGATGCTTTTCATTTCTTGGGTTCTGTTACCTATGATGTATTGAATAATAAGTAATAAGGAGGACCTGTGTTTTTGATGGTTTCCTTTCAGCGACTTTACCCAGCATAGTTCCAACCTTTCACATGTAGATTGCATGAGCTCCTGAGACCCCATCATTCATGTTGCAAACATATTCACTTAGGAAAGACTGCTGTACTAAAATAAATGTTTTCCTGTTCACTATTCTGATGAAACAAACAGAAAATTTTTTATATCAGTGAGGCTTACATTTTCCCAGTTGATGAGATGCTTCAGTAGGTTATCGTTATTTTTCATCTAGAGCCACACCTGCGGATTTTTTTTTCTTTTTCTTTTTTTTTTTTTTTGGGGGGGGGGTGGGGGGGTAAAATGGCTGGTTTATTTGGATGCTTTTCATTACCAGATAAATCTGTAATGTGTAGAGCTGGAAATTTATTGGAAATTTCTTTTATTGACTGTGAGTTTTAGCCCTCCTTACAGAACCTTTTGGAATTTGCTCCTTGCAGTGAATCAAGCTGATCTGTGTTTGTGGTACCATCTGGTAAATGATGAGACTCTAGAGCAGATGAAGTGTTGTTGTGTAGTAGGTCCTAAGAACATAGGAACAGTAATACTTTGCCAGGAACTGTGACGTGCACCTCTTCTAAATGATTATTTTGGAAAAGGGTGATTTTTGCTTACATGGATAAGGTGTGCTGGGTGGTTTGGGAAATTAGTTTTCAGGAGTGGGTTTTACAGCTGTTTGTGTGTATAGGGCTGTAGATGTTTCCTGGTGAAAAGGATTTAAGAGTAACTGTATTAGTTCTTCAAGATGAATGGAGCTGTATTTCATTTCATCAGCAGTATGTATGCAGTTTCTTTTTAAGACCAGTTTTGCATGAGTTTCCTGTCTATAGCACCAAATGGGAAGTATAGTAGGGAATCAGGCCCTAGTCAGTACCTAGCTTTTCCCAGACTCAAGAACTTGTGGTTTTTCTTACAGTGCTGGTTGGTCTTTCTGCTTCCTTGCAGACCATTTTTCTCTTTGACAGTCTCACCTTCTTGGATAGCATTTACTTCAAAGGGATTTGGGGCTAGCTTCTCTAGATCCCAGGCTCTTTCCTTTCTCTAATGCCTCTGTTAAGATTGATAGCTATTTCAAGCTGACCTGAAGCCCACATATGATCGTGCATTCTGTAACCAGTATTTGTTAGTCGATTTTTCTTCGATTAAGTCCAAATTCCTAGACACTTGTGGTTGTTTAAAGATTCTGTGGAACATTTTACAAGGCCAGATATGTGAACCACAATGTCCTGGCCAATTTCCAACATGGTCGTCTATATTCTAATTTTCCCCATTCCCTTGCTTTTTAGAGTTGGATTTAGTGTCCTCCTCCTATTATAAATCATTGCACAGTTTTGCTGTGCAACATGCTAGCACACTTTTGAGTGGTTTATGAAGTGGTTGTAGGGTATATATGCTTGGCATGTCAGGAAGAGAAGTCCTATTTAAAATGTTAAGTATTTAATTTAGTATTATTTTAACTTTCATCCAGTACATAAGTAAACAGCCAAATACCATGCTACTTGCAAACAAACAAACAAACCATAACAAACAGCCTTTCATTTCCTCAACTTTCTAGGAAAATGTGTTTAAACTGAACTTGGAGATTTAAAGAGCTCATCTGAAGTTTCAGAATAAAGGGTAATTTTTGAGAGAAAAAAATCTAAGTGTAACGAGGAGTTTACTGTGGGTTGCAGCTGTCACTTGAGCCTTCACTTGTGGTGTCATTGGCCTAAGAGTACTGAAGCTGATGGCATAACTGATTTGCACTCTGTGCTGAAGTATAACTATATCTTCAGGCTACGGCTGCTCTTGTTTCATGGGCCTGTCACGAAGAAATTAAGTTGGATGACATATAAGAAAATAGCCTGTCATATTCCTAACCTGTTGAGTGTTTGTGTTTGCCCTTTGCCTGCTGCAAGTTTTAAAATTACAGTGAATAAATGAATATTGAATCCCTTTCCCTTCTTTCCTTGATGATGATGTTATTCTTTATGAGACAGCAATAGAACATCATACAGAATATCAGATTCAACCATTGTCTTCTAGGAGAAAAAGCTATTTTATTAGAAGAAGGGCATCCTGCTACTTTTGTGTCTAATCAGTCTTTTACTATCATTTTCTCATGTGTTTCTCTGGTCTTTTGCCCCCAGGTATGACTTTTTTCTTTTCTTCTGATTCACTTCTAGACAGCAAGACACGATGTGGCAAAAAGGGGGTTGGAAGTACCAGGTTTTAATATAGAAGAGAGAGAGGTTGAAAAATAAGGGCGAAAGGAGAGGTAGTTGTTAGAAATGTTCTGTGAGAGATTCTTTGCGTGGCACGGTCTGACAGACAGTCATGTCTCTGCGCTAAATGTTTCCTATCGTGTCAGAGCATTTCGAAAGTTGCTTTGAAATGTTCCCATGAAGATCATTCTTTTTTGCTGCAGTGGGCTGTGCTTTCAGTTTAAATTACCATTCAGTGTACAAAAGAGGGACTTTTACCAAATATCCTACTACCAGATTTGTCTGGCAGTTGGGTTGTGGTAGATATATCTTCAGAACTAGCCAGGAAAAGTGTTTATGTTTTGATAAGACTGTTGTATTTACAGGACATACTGTAATTTTTGGAAATTTGGCCAATATTTGGAAATTATTATGTTGGAGTCCCAGAGACTGCAGTAAGCTTTGCCTTGGCACAAGCTTAGGCAAGGTGGAATAGGAAGGAGCTTAAGCTCTCTGGCCATTACCTAACAGGGCCAAATTTAAGCTCTTTGGATTTATTTCTTGGTAGAACTTTACCTGTTCTTACTGTGTCACGTATTGCGTGCCCCGTAGGTATGCCTCACAAGCGTACTTTAAATTGCCTTTAAAAAAAAAAAAAAAAAAAGTGTTTTGGCAGGGAAAGTCTGCAGTTCGAAGTGTCCTTGCAGACAGGAAAGCATACTGTACTGGTGGGAAAGGCTGGTCTTAGAAAAGGAATTCTTAATGTTTGCAGGTGAGAAAGAAAAGCGGTGACCAGACTGGGGGAAACAGTGGTTGGGTTTAGGATGATAGAGCACTGGCAGGCACCTTTTGTCATTATCATGGAGATTATCTCAACCTAAACATAGAGGCAGCTTTAATATGTTCTCTTACTGGTTTCTAAGACTGCATCTTGTTTTATTGCACTGTTTAAAATGGTTTGGCTAATCCTTGTTCGAGGAGGTAAAGGGATGTTTTTTTTTTTTCTTTACTGTGATTTTGATTTCTCAGTAGTGCCACTGCAAATGATACGTGGCCAGTCATGGGAGAGTCATTCACCTTTCTGAGGGTACTAGTGGACCCTTTCTGGTTTAGTCACAACAGCTTCAGAAAGGAGAGGGATTGTATTCTCAGTAGCTCCATGTGGCAAGGCTGGAGTGGAGGCAGAAAAAGGTTTCATAGTTATTGCTTGCTCAGTTGCCTTTAAACGAAGGGCTAAAGGGAATTTGACCTATTATTAGGCTTCACTACAAGAAAGATCAGAACTTTTCATTGCCTATAGAGAATGAACTTGGAGAGGATTGGCCTGGTAGTCATGAAAGAGATGCTGCTTCTGGTAATAGCAGTGCCTATGACATGTGGATGAGTAATTTGGATTCAGTTCAGGAGACAGTTTAGACTACCTTTTCCCTATTGCTATTACACACCGCTGACTTCAGTGCCTGCTTCTCCCATGGCTAAGCAAAAACTGTGCCTTCCTTCTGGCAGGCTCTTTGTCTGTCTGTCTACCTCTTTCCAGTTGTAAGGCAAGTACTTCAGTTTGGAGTGCTTTAAAATATTTAAATGACAATTTTTTTTTTTTCATAGTTGATCAGCCCCCAGTCAGGCCTATTTCATTTAAAAGACCTCATCTGTTCCTTTGGATACCAGTGGGCTTCCTGGCTGGGCCAAGGAGCTTCATGTTTCCTGCTGCCTTGAGGAATGATGCCAGAATGATGTTAAAATGCTGTCATCACCACTTTTAGGACAGTCACTATGGTCAGCCCTGCTGTAGTGGCAAGAGGATGCCTTTTAACTGAACTAAGACAAACAGGGTCCTGGGAGCTGGTTTTTGCTGACAGCTGTTTCACTGAAAAGAAAGTTAATTGACGTTGCACTATATATACCCAATGTGACTCACAGGGGAGTTGAAATGAGAAAAGTTCAAAGAAATGCACTGACATGCAGAGTGATAATAATTTGATTCACTGAAGATTTAGGCCAATTTTTAATGACAAAAGTATGAAAATAATGAGAAAGATTTAAATTGCTTTCTCCTGCCTTCCCTCTTTCCTCATCTCTTTCCTTGCTTCCAAAGAGAAGGAATCTGAAATGACAGGTGAGGAAAAAACTGGAGAACCACCCAACACACTTGGCATTTTACCCAGAATCAAATAGTTCTGATTCTGCTGAATTTAAAGCTGGAGCCCTGAGAAATAATTTTTCTTCAAACTAATGAAAACAGAGTAAAACAGTACTGTTTAATCAATCAATAAATAAAAGGATAGCACTCAAAGCTGCCTGAAATTAATCCATCACATTGTGACGGAGCTGAATGAACCTTGCCCACCTACAGAGTAATAATTAGCACATATATTTTTCCTGCAATGTTTCTTAAACTAGGAGGCTAACATAGTAAATAAAAAATTCAGGTCTTTGTGTTAAAAAATGGATAAAACAGGCCCTATCCAAAATTTCTTATGTTCTGATTTTAGATATGAGACAATTTTAGGACAGTCAGAAGTGGGTGGAAGCCAGGGGAAAAAGAAAGGGAATGACAAAGTTTGCAATAATAAATCACATACAAAGTTTGTTTTTGTGTAAGCACATGTAGTTGAATACCGATGTGTAGGACTGATGAGTACAAAAGGGAAAATGTAGGACTTTCTGTAATAGTTCAGACCCATGGACTCTTCTGATCCCTGGGATGTCTCTGATTGTTGGCTATGCCACCTACTTAAAATAAAAGTTGAAGGAATCTCCCTTTTGGATGTGTAAGGCAGGTTCCCTTCAAATTCTGCTGTAGTGATTAATTTAACTACAAGAAGTGAACTTTTCCTTTACTGCTCCTTATCGCTTTGGGTCTGCTGGATGTCAAATAAATGTCCATTCTCATGAAGCTTCCAAATCAAAAACTAATGGAAATGATTTGCTTAGATGTCTTGGGGTACCTAAGCAAGAGAGTATTTTTCTAACTCAAAACTACACAGTTTTTATTGTGTAAAAACAGTAACTGTTTTTAATTACGTGCTCATTTGTTGTTCCTGTATTATGAAAAGTGGTAAACAGCATGCCTCTTTGTCTCAAAAAAAGAAAAGAAAAGAAAAAAAAAGTGTTCTCTTCATCCTCTCAATGAAGAACTTCCGATGCCTTGAATCATTTTTTGTTTGCTTCCTTTATTTCAATGATTGAATGGCCAGAACTGTAAGTCACATTTTCCAAAGAATTGTAAGATCATTTTCTGTTCCTTTCCAGTTGTAACATTTTGTTTATTTTGTGGCATTATGATCCTAGGAGAATTTCACTTTCTCAGTCAGTCTAGCATAGTTGTGAAAAGAATTGTTTATATTGTGGTCACTTTATCTCTTTTAATGATCACTTTAGAGTAGGAAAGTGGCATGTAAAGATCAAAAGACTCATTAATGATGATCAGCCTAGCAAACACAAATTTATATGTAGCAGGTAATATGAACAAAATTACGTTCATTTAATAGCGTGTGTCATGAACTCAAGCATCGTTAATCTCTTGTCTGCCTATAAAAATACTGGAATAAATGACCAGGCAAATATAACTTCTTCATGACTATAGTAGCTAATAAAGGTGATGATTGAAGGAAACCTGTTAAATTATACCTATCTGTGTGACTTTTTATTTGTGTGTGTGTGTATAAATACACACACAGGTGTATGTGTGTTTAGATATGTGTGTGAGTGTGTATGTATTTAGTATACTTATTGATGCACTCAGGTATATGTATATTTAATTTGAAAGAAATTTGAAACCATTGCATTGAGTGACTTCAGAATAATGTGATCAATAAGAAAAATGAATAATTCTGTGTGTGTGTGTGTGTGTGGTAAACATAAATGGCTTTTTTCTTTTCGGCACAGTTCAAAATACATTCAAATATAAGTATCTAATGACTGGGGAAGCCTGTTATTAGTTGTCTGTGTGACATCCTGCTGATGTAATACCACAGAATAAAGTGAAGAACTCTCGAATTTGCATTTATTTATCTGTATCAAGAGCACTCTGTGGCAGTTCTGCATCCTTTTAGGACCTTGTGGATACATACATTGCAGGAAAGCAGCCACAGAGGGCTGCTGTTGTAAGTAACCTCATCCATCCTGCAACGTCTTCAATCAGTGACTGCATATCTGATGGTTTGCCCAACGAGAGAAATGAAAGTCATCACTGTATTAATCGATTAGATTCTGTATTTGTACCAGCTTGTTATTAGGGAAGGATTTGTTTTCTTTCCTATTCTGGCAGAGGGAGGAATCTTCTGTGTAGTTGGACACCTCGAAACAGGGCAGGCAGCATTACCCCAATGTAAACACGTCTGGAATCTGTGAGCTGGATGCTTCTGCATTTATTCACATCTAATTATATTTTACTATATGAATTACCCCACTAACTTCCAACTACTTGTTTGCGGAGTGAGATACACTGCTCAGTGTGAGCGAGCGTGGCAGAGCCTGGCCTCGGATACTTGGACACACCCAGCAAAATGCTCTTGTCATCCCTGGAGTTGAGGTAGTGTCACAAATAATCACTGCTTGAAGCTATCTGCTGTCTCACTGGGGTATGACTGACTGTTTCTCTAGAGCAGATGAGAAGTCCTACCAGTGTATGAAAGAAAGCTGCTTGGATACTGCAGGAAGATGCTCAGATTAGAAGTGTTTTCAGAGGTGTTTATTGAATCTGGGGCCAGACTCTTCTTGCCCTCTTCTTTCATTTCTAGCTGAAAGAGAAGGACGTTGCATCACGACGTGCAGTCCAAAGTTCAGATGGGCAGTGAGCAGGTGGTACATTGTTTGCCAGGTTATATCATGGAAACCATTTGTCCAGTTTTAGATTGCTATTACTAGCAGCGTATCTTTTAGTTACAAGAGAAGAGGTTATTTAAAACTTAAAGGCTCCTCCTCTTTGCCTTTCAAAGCATGCCAATTGGGATTTAAAAAGGAATGCTTAAAGATCGCACTCAATTTTCCCTGAATCTTTCTACTTTTGTTTATTTACAGTGCAAGGTAAATACATTGAGAAGGAGCTGACTCAGTATTTCAGCTGGATGAGATACAGATTTATTCAGTTATGGATACTTAGAGCTAAGGAGAACCTGAGCACGAGGAACGAAGAGGGCACTGGTTCTGAACTGTTGGGTACTTCATTTGTGTAATCCATCCTGAGCCTGCTTGGATGCAGTGCATCCAGGGCTTTGGGCTGTACTGCTGGTACGAGTAAAAGCTGGTAACTGCTCCAGCATCTCTGGAGTCAGGACAGAAGATACAGGAGGGTGATGTACCAAGGTACCTAACGATCTGTCAAACCCAGAAGTTGTTCCACCAAAATGCAATGTAAGAAATTTGCTGGAGAAAGAGTCATATTGGGGGAAGCAAGCCCATGGTTCAGTAATAATATCAAGTCGCCAAGGCATGCTTAAACATATAGCTAAGCTCCCCTATTTGCTGTCTGCTCTTTGCAAGTTTAGCATGGCAGCAAATCAGTGACTGACAGTCTGTGACCACTCAAGAGCCCAATCCCACGTGGTTACTTCCCAGCTGATGTGCGGATGCACCTCCTATATCTTCTGTCCTGACTCCAGAGATGCTGGAGCAGTTACCAGCTTTTACTCGTACCAGCAGTACAGCCCCAAAGCCCTGAATGCACTGCATCCAAGCAGGCTCAGGATGGATTACACAAATGAAGTACCCTGAGCAACTGTGGGTGTACACATTTCAAGTAGAAATGCACTGTCCACTTACCTGCCTCATCTCTTTCGTATCTGCTTGGTGCCCCCACTTCCGTGGGGGATACTGCTTTACGCATGGGAGGATGCAGGGGCTTTGCAGGGTGGAATTCTTCTTCAGGATGTCAGAATACATCGTGATCCTGCAGCGAGCAGCAAACAAGTGCTTATAATTCTTTCCTGGCCTGCGTTTTGGTCTGAACAGAGTTCATGAACATATTTAGGTAACCCCTTCGTTTAGGATTGGTTAGTTGTATTGGACAGAAAGCAAGTTCTCATTTCAGTCCCTGCTCTGCTTTTAAGGCTGTTGCAGTTTGCCAGAAATCTGATCTATACCAATAAGATTTCATGACAGACGATATACAATCTGCTAAAATATTCACTGATTTTCTTCAATTGCTAGTTCTCAAGTTCCCAGGCTTTTAAAACTCTTTCAGAGCTGTCTCAACCCAGTTTAAGGATGCTTACTGTTACACAGGCTCTTCAAAGTGTGAACAGGAATGGAAGTTAAAAGATAGTACTTTCCGGGCATAAATACTTAAAACAAGCTGTTAGCCATTTTGTTGCATTAGGATTTTCCAAGCCACTGCCTTATTGCCATGCAATGTGCAGTGTTGTAGCTATGGAGGAATAAAGATTCATTTTTTCCCCTTCTTACCCTTTACTCTCCACTTTACCTTTTGTTTTTCAGCAGGTGCATACTTTGCTTCCATACTTTGGGTGTTGCTTAAGGAATTGTACTGTTGCTATTCAAAATAAGTAGTTTCATCTTTAAACTGCAGAGTACAGGAGACTTCCACGAAGACTGAACAGCTGGTTGGAGGAAGGGGAGGCATATCTCAGAGTGTTCCAGGAGCAAAAATTGAATTTTTCAGTTCTCACCATCCTATTAGCCAGTTAATTCAGTCTCCAGCAGAGAGTTCTCTATTTGAATGCAAAGTCTTTTAAAGTGAGAGGCTAATATAGCAGTCTGAGGGGGCCTGTGGATATTTTTTTTCCTCCAACTCTCCCTGTTAATGAAAGAGATGAGGCAGATAAGTGGACAGCATCTTAATCTAAAGAGTTTTCTTTGAAAACATTAGCATCTTTTAATGTTGTGGACATTCTGCTTGAAATGGAGGAATAGTACCTTTGCCTAATTATTACCAGTAAGAGTCTTACAACTAAAAAATGGGCTCATGGAAAAAGTCTGTATTTATTTTTATGCAGTTGGACATTTTACCATTAGGATTTTTACTCTTAGAGATAATTAGTAAGGCTTTTAGGACTTTTAGCTGGAGACTGGGAGTTTTTCATGCATGTGTGTGAATGTGTATTGGGTTTTTTTTCTTTCCTCCTTCATCTGCAAGATTTGTCTTTGTAGGAGGAGGTGACTCATTCCAAGAGAAATGTCAGCAAGATTAGCAGAAAAGCTGTTTTCTAAGTGAATCTTTGGTTCACAGAGCCATTGCTTTTTTTAAGTTTCTAGCAGCAGTGCTGTTGCTTGGTTTTTTTGGTCTGATGATTTGCTGAGATAGGTCTGCAATTGTGTTTGGTCAGTGTAGTGTTGTGGAACCTGGGTTGTTTTACTCATCCTGAAATAAAGCAGAGATGTCATGGATCTTGAGACATTGTAATTTATCAGAAAAATCCTTTTTTGTTGTTCACTGCCTAGCTCAATTCAACTGAGATTTCTGGAAATATTAGATATTTCTACCTGTGATTCTGCAGATGGTACCAGCTTTGCAGGATTCCAGAAAGCTAAGGAAATCTGTTGCCTCCATGAGCCAGCAATGTGCCCTTGTGGCCAAGAAGGCCAATGGTCTCCTGGGGTGCATTCGGAAGAGTGTTGCCAGCAGGTCGAGGGAGGTGATCCTGCCCCTCTCCTCAGCCCTGGTGAGGCCTCATCTCAAGTACTGTGTCCAGTTCTGGGCTTCCCAGTACAAGAGAGACATGGAGGTACTGGAGAGAGTCCAGCATAGGGCTACAAAGATGATCAGAGGGCTGGAGCATCTGCCCTACAAGGAACGGCTGCGAGAGCTGGGCCTCTTCAGCCTGGGGAAGAGAAGACTTAGGGGTATCTTATCAATGTGTACAAGTACAAGGGAGGGTGTCAAGGGGACAAGGACAAACTCTTTTCAGTTGTCCCATGTGACAGGACAAGAGGCAATGAGCAGAAACTGAATCACAGGAAGTTCTGCCTGAGCGTGAGGGGGAATTTCTTCCCTGTGAGAGTGACGGAGCACTGGCACAGGTTGCCCAGAGAGGTTGTGGAGTCTCCTCTGGAGATCTTCAAGGCCTGCCTGGACGCAACCCTGTCTACCATGCGCTAGGTGGCCCTGCTGAGCAGGGAGGTTGGACTAGATGATCTCCAGAGGTCCCTTCCAACCTTACTGATTCTATGATTCTATGAAATGCTGTGAAGAAGAGGGGAAAATTGGACCTCTTTTTAGGTAAATGTCAAATACTAGTAAAGTGATACTAATTTATGGTACAGCTGTGCTTATTGCCAATCTTAGGATTGTATTATTGTGACAAACCTTCAATTGAAGATATTATCCCTATTTCTGAATGTGAAGGTAGAAGATGGATTTAAAAAACAGTAACAAAACTCCTTTTTTTCTCATCAGATCCGTCAGATGATGAAGCTAGTGAGAAGACAAGTGATGAGAGGAGAGCAAGGCATCAGGATTCAGATTCCAAACCTGCTGTAACAAAGAAAAGAAAACAGGTTTGTAAATTTAGTAATTGTAGAACACAGAGATGATAATGCATAGTGAAATGTAGTCCCTTCTTTTTTAGTAAGGGGGCATTTTCTTTACCTTTTGTCTGATCTTTTTGCGTAGTAAGATCCTTTTATAAAGTGATTTTGACTTATTTGGAAGTCATTGAGTTCCAGTGCATTTCAGTAATAGCTTCACTCTTATTTTGTTTAAACTGAGATTGCTGAGCCTGCCTCCTTTATTCTAGTGATAAAAGCCTGAGTGGTGCTGCCTGACTTCCTCTCCTTGTACATGTGAGATCTTGGAAGCTGTACTTCAAATGTTTTGCAATGTCTCCACCCAAATATGACTCCATTGAAATGTCCAGCTGAGGAAGAATTTAGGTCCACGTGGATGGATGTTTCCATAGCCTTGCACTGCTAAAAGCTTCCTCTAGGACCAGTAGGAGCTATAATGCTCAGAACTACATGGAGTATACCCAGGAAAAAGCAGTGATGTCTTTGACAGACAGCCTCCCCCTAAATTTAGTAGAAAAGAATTATTTTAAGCTTAGCTGATTTTAAGAAGTCTCTTGTTTGGATGTAAATTTCTTGTGTATTCCTGGTATCATATAGGAGAATGGATTGAATGGCTGTTAAGGAGCTAAAACGACATTGGAGGCTCCGTCTCCTTGAGATCAGTGTAAATTTTGACCCAGGTCCGTACTAAATAAAAGCCTTCACTCTTTGATGCGTAGGCAGTTGACCAGGTGAAAAACATTTGTAGTAATACTCTCTTTTGTAACAGAGAAGTACAAGCAGCACAATAAATGTGCAGTACTAATTAACTATTCTTTTGGATGTCTGTCTCGGGCATCCAAGAGGTAAGCGAGCCAAGAAATCCGAACTACTTCCACATTTCCGTTAGAAAGGAGACAACTGAGCAATATGGAAGGTTATATTGCTTTTCCATGCACTGTACCTGGTGGCAGATAGTGAGGACTTCGGCTCAGCAGGGCTGCCTATAGAGCTACTTTTTATCAGCACTAGGTTCACTTATACATTTGGAACAAAATAAGCTGGTGTATCCAGTGGAGATATTTTGCTTGTTCTACAAGAATGTTGGAAAGGATAAAACTACACAGATTATCCTGCTGATTGGGAACTGGGACTGCTCACCTGTGGCCAGAACACATGCCACAGCTCTTTCTGTACAATAAGAAATATCAGTTTATATTTTGGAATGGATAATCTGATGTTAAGTCATTGTCTTACAGAGTTTTATGGCTAATACAAGCTCAATGTCATGGATGTGTTGTTGGTGGTCTTTTATAGAAAAAAAAGATCAGATACATTTACACAAAGGTAGTAATTTTGCTTTTTTGTATATTTAGCATAACCTATTTTACTCGCTCATCCCTGCCTCATTCACAATCTGGAAGCTATTCTGCAGTAGACTTGGCATGTTAAAATCAGTCAGGAGACAAGTAAATAGAATTATGAACATTTATGTTTCCAGTCTGCAAACTGTCCTGAGGCTTACAATAAAATGAATAATTTGTCTCCAATCAGAATGGAGCATTGATGTGTTTACTTTGTCACTAACTCCCAAAACCAAAGTATACGGCTGACCTAGAATGTAAACTTTCACACACACACACACACACGAGAATATTTTCACTTTACATTTGAATTTCCAGTAACTTGGCAACATGTAAAGAAAAAAAATGTATTAGAAATATAATACAGGAAATATTTTATGTTCTGTCTATGATTAACAAACAAGGAATTTATGACATTTTAGTTCCTAAATCAGTGATCTCAGCACAAATTTCCTGTTTTCTGCATTTTAAGAACTTCCTTATAAAAATAGCTAAGAACACAGAGCACAAGGGAACCATGTCAAAAACCAGTAGGTTGTCTGTTCTGTATCCTGCATAAGAAAAACATGCAAATGACTTTTTCTTAAGGGTGGCATGCAAAGACTATTGAATGAGTAGGTAGGCAACTAAGACTTATGAAAGGGTCAGAAGTTCAATATAGATCAGATGCCTAAATATTTTAAGTTTGCAAATCACCAAAAGACATGTGGATTTGCAACTATTCACCACTATTTGGTTTCTCTTACTTTTATGGCTTTATTTTTAATGTCTAAATGCAGTGGACTTGTATTTCTGGGCTAACCATGCTTATATATGTGTCATTATGTATGTGCATGTATATATATGCATATATGTATGTATGTGCTGCAGTAAAGGAGTTCTTATGCCGGTTTGAGGAAGCAAGGCTTTGCCTACAACCCTGCTGTGTACTTCTGTTGCCATTGAAAGAAAGGGCTTCATGCTGTGTTCAGAAAAGGAGCCATGACATTTGGTGATATTTTAAGCATTTGAATGAAGAGTTATCAGTGAGGAAATTTTTTTTCTCTTAGAGAACGTTTTTCACTTCTGTGGGTTTTCGTTTCTCGGACTGATACAGGTTGGGATTGCACATGGTGTTTTGCACATTTCTATGAAACAATTCACAGTGTATGTGAAGGGAAAAAATTGGCCCAAAGTGACTGAGTGACATTTTTCTGTATTCTGAAAGGCTAAAAAGCAGAGCAGTGAAGCTTCCTGGGTTAAGGAACCATTACATTTTGTGGGAAGAAAGAGACTCAGGTCATCCATTTCAGATGTTTTGATGGCTTGGTAGTGTCCCTTGACTAAATTGGTACAAAGGCTTGTTCTCTGCCTAAAATGAGTTGGAAATTGCTGAATGTGGAAATTATGATGAAACACCTGGCAAGTGATCTTTGAATATCTGTGGACAGCTGGGATGCGTAAGAGTAGAGCAAGAGTTGAAGGCAGAGGATAGCTCTGCTTCAGTCTGAATGTCTGGGAATGTTAACAGTGGGGTTAGGAATGAAGAAATGCATGGTATTCTTAAAAGCACTTGAATCAGAGTCAGGATAGAGATTTAAAAAAAAAAAAAAAAACAAAAGAAAACCAAAAAAACTTATGTTAACCCTGGAGCAACCTTAATGGTCAAGTGAGTTTCTACTTGCAGTCACTCCCTTGATTTCCAGTGGTGATCATATCTGCTTATACTTGAGAAAATCACAGGGAGTGTTTGTTGGGGCAAGGTGTGGATTTTCTCACAGCTTCTTATGGGTATGTTTTGACCCAGGTTGCAAAATGAATTCCAGCCCTAGGTGTAGAGTGCTGCTTGCACTGTAGTCAGCCCCCACCCAAACCTTCTCTGCTGGTTCCTAAGTTTCACTTCAAACCTCAGCCAGTTCCAGGACCACTTCTGTACAGTATTACTGCCTTTGCTAGCACATCACAACACTTAAAACAGGGACAAGCAAAGGTCATTCATTTATGGTGAGTGTGGTGGTACCCTGTTTTTTATAGCTAAGTTGAGGAGGGGCTAGGGGGAGAAAAGGGGAAATGTATCCAAAACATGAAAAATGAAAGCCCCAAAATGCTTCTGAGTAAAGTAATAAAGTTGTAGGAATGGGCATGAAAAAGCACAAATGTGGTGGCAAGGGCCAGAGGATGCAAGCTGTCAAAAAGTGGTCTCTTGTCAAGAAGGCAATGGAGGAAGTGCTCAGGGAGGCTTGCATACTCTATTGGCTTTTCTTTGGCACGCTTGGTCCTAAAAAGGGAACAGAGGAGCACTTTTCTAGGCCTCGGCCAGACTCGCTTTACTGCTGGTGTTTCCCCTCCAGGCCTTCCCCAGGGGCTAGTGCAGGACGGGCTGCTCCTGGGCTTTTAATGTTCCAGATGATGAGCCTTCTCCACAGTTGCTCACAAGAGTAGACTTTTCCAGCCAAATGCATGGTTGTGGCAAAGAGCTTTTACTTGCAACTCAGGCCATTTTCACATTGTTCTTCATTGAATCACCTGTTAAGTGCTAAAGCCCATGTTTGTAGATTAATTTTTGCATTTGTAATTTTCAGTTCCTAAGGCTAAAGAAGGAGAATTGCTGTGCTTAAAACAAGGAAAACCTGTGCCTTACTTCCTCTGCCTTGGACAATTTTAGAGGGCTTTCAGACGAATCCTCACCCTGGCTTCTGTGAACAGGGACTTTAGCTGACAGACCAATTCTGCCTGCTCACTCATGAACAAAAGAGAGTTAATAACAGTGACATACGTGTTGGATAAATATTATTCTGCAATGCACCATGTATTTTTCTTATGTGTATTTGACCCTGCCTGCTATGAGCAGACAAGGCAAGAATGGGGCAGAACAAATTTGACACATCTTTTCCTAAATTTTACATTACAAACATCAAAGCATGGTGTCAGAGCATGATTATTTCCAATTATTTTTTCCTAGTTCCATGATATCTTTTACCACCTGGATGTTCACATTTTAGAGTCCTATTTTAGAGTCCTATTGGCAGAATTTAGAAAAGCGATCATACACAATAGCAGGGATTAAATGCATATAATTTTTGAAAGTTCTGTTGATGTTTTTCTCTCATTTTTTTAATTTATCCAAACTTGCTTTTGACCATTTTATGGAAGTATGACTGCAAACCTGTTTGTCTCTGCTTTCCCTTCTTTTATTTTGCTTATAGTTACAACAACAGAGATCTTTATTCTGAAATTACTCTGGATTACTTGATTCCCTCTGCAAATGGGGAAGCTTGGTTTTGTTTGTTTTTCCTAAACCCAGTATGGCAATTTCCATATCCCTCTCTTACCTCCTTTGCTATTTTTTTCAGATGATCATATATGTAACATTGAGTCTTTCTTTTTTCTTTTTCTGTGCATTGCAGCCTACAGAGTGTTTTCTAACTCAGCCTGAAGAAAAACAGGAGAGCAGTGTAAAAGCAAAGAAGAGAAAGAAGGTATGAATGTCGTAGAATGTATTTGGGGCACCAGCTGTATATTCTATTATGAGAGTCACTATTCTATTATAAGAGTCACAACGCTGTGACAATGTGGAGTAGTATGGTCAAAGGTATTGCTGCCTGTTTTAGAGAAGAATATAAATTCCCACTTTTTTGACTTCACTCTGACTATTCACTCCCCATGTGAACTGAGCTGTAGCACCTGTCTACAACCTAGTCAAGGGTTGTGTATGTCTACACCCAGCTTGCAAATGTTGCCCACTGGGAAAATATAACTATATCAGAGAAAGATGGATTTTCAGTTGCTGCAGAATCTACCCTATTTCAGCTGTGTGGCTCCAACTGCTGTTACATCTCCTGAACCAAGAACTGTCCTTGTTCCCTCCTCTCATTATAGCATAGGTATATAAATAAATGCTCAGTATTGTCCCTCTGGCCATGCTTCATCCTCATCCTCAACAACAAACACATGCTGCAGTCTTAGATGGAGATTGTATGGCACCAACCAAATTTATTGTCTTTCAGGACAGACTGAAAATACTTGGCTTCCTCACAAGGCAGAGAGGTGGCTTTTTTTATGTTATGTCAGGCCTTTGAATTGTCCAGAGAATTAGATGAGGGAAGAGTGGGATTTAGTTTTAAATGCAGCTCTGACAGAAATGACCTCAGTACTGCTTCCATTGCAGCCAGAGAAAAAGCATCCTGCGATAGAAACTGGTGAACCAGACCTAACAAAAATACCCAATTCTCAGGCAAACAACAGGCGCTTAGGTACACCTTTAGTTTCAGTAGGGATACGTGACATATACAGCCTGTCAAAAAAATCCATCAGGAAATATTTATCAGGCTAATCTATAGCTCCCAAACAAACCGATTTCTCCAAAAAGAAGAAAAAGAAAATAAAGGAAAAAAAATTTTTTGCTTTTAAGCATCTGGAATGAATTGGAAAAAAAATAATAAAACTTCCTGCATGAGGAACATTTCCACACAGCTCTCCTTGAAAGAAGAGAGTTTGCTCAGGTGTCCTTGCTCTTAACTCTCACAGAATTTCTCGCTAGTATCAGGCTTCTCTCCTCAAGAGGACCATAATTTTCCTGAAGGAATCAAGTGGCCCAGTGAATGACGTAATGGTCCTATGGAATGGCAGGTTACGCTGAGTTACCAAGTAAAAAATGAACTTGATAGTTCTGTGTTATCTGCTAAATCAGAGGTTTCCAAACATGGGTCATTGAAGAGGCAAGGTGTAATGCTGGGGCTGGACAAGAGCAGTTCTCCCTAGTGCAGTACCTTATATATATATTGAGTAGGACTAACATTGAAGAAGTTCTGTTGTGGGCCTCATACAAAGGCTATGTGTGTTGCCGATGGCCTGTGGCCATCTTTTGGGAAGGCCTGTTTTTAAACAGTCTAAGGAAAAAGTATTACTAGAGAGTGACGGAGCTTGCAATTGTTGCATGGCAGCAAAATGTCCCAGTGTCAAATGAAGGTGAAACTTGAGAGGGAATGCTACAGATTTAGGTACTGTTAACATCTGATAACAGACTGAGGTGCCAGTGCACCAGTCTTCCAGTGACTTCAGAGGGCTTTAGATGAGGCCAGAGGTTGACTGGAAAGAAAGCACAAGCCCTTGATCACCTTGTGACCACTATCAAAGATTTGGTTGAGATCTTGCAAACACACAGGTGGCTTTAAGCAGAAGTGAAATAGGCAATGGCTTGAAGTGGCAGAGGGTTGAGAAAGGCAGGCTGCCTACTTTGCCATTGCAGTGGGGTAGAGTGCTTTTAGCAGTACCCATGTGTCTTTTTTGTGTACAGGCTTTTGCTCGTCATGTTTCCATCAAGGGAATATTTGTGGTGTATTGGGCAGTAGGAAGAAGGGTGGGGAATCTGGATAGAAGGGAAGGAGGAAGGAAGTACTGGGATGGAAGAAAGAGGGATGGATATAAGATCTATCCCTTACATACAACAACTACTGTAACTGTCTTCAACACTGTCTTCTCACTTTCCCTTCAAAAACTCTTACCCTGGTGCTCTGTCCTAACCACATTCTCCAGCTACCTTTTGCTTCTGGGATTATGCTATCCTCGTGGCAGCATACATGTCCTCATGACAGCAAATTCAGTTTAGCTTATGCTGCTGAGAAATCTTCAGCTGGCTTTTCACAAATGAATCATTTCTCGGTGAGAACAAGAAGGGCTTTGCATTGATGCCATTCCCTCCAGACTGTCTCTCTCCTTGAAAATCTCCCATATTCTGAAATGATCTTATATTTTTAAATGATCGTTAAGATGAAAGGAATCCTGAGCTGTTCAACCCCCATGATTCGTTTAATTATGCAAAAAAAAAAAAAATTATTCTGTGAATCTGGCTTGCCATCTTTCCTTCCAAAGTGGGTAACTTTCTTCTAATCAAAATACGACCAATTTACCTATAATGTTTTGATTCCTATTACTAATGCTTTAAGAATGATAAATTAAAATGAATGTTGAGAAAACCTGAATTTTCAAATACTTAAGTGTAACAACAGCATATGCCACAAAAACAGCTTTCAGTTATGTTTTTGATTTGGCAACATTTCAGGTGAGTGTGCAAGATTTTTTGTCTTCAAGTTCACAGGCCATTTTATCAAGGACTCTGGACTCACTTGTGAAGTCTACACTGCCGCTAAAGACAATGAGAATCCTGTCCCATTCTAAGCTCTTTTTCTAATTGAGCTCTTTCTGTATCGAGTTATAGAGGAACATATATTTATAGCGATTTGAACTAGTCAAACAGCAAAAATGATAGAAATACCTTGCTTATCCCCTTTATTTACTTTTAGAAGAAGATTTCTGATATTCTGGAAAAATCCTCTCCAAAACCTGGTGTCCCTGAAGATCTACAGAACCTGCTCAGTCAACATTTTGCTGCAAAACGTTCAGTGATTGAACTGGAGGAATTAAAACTGTCAGGTAACTTATTCTATATTAAATAGATAAAGAATGCTCTTTTTTTCATGATACCAATGAGTTCTTCTGCTGTAGAAGAAAGGAGATTTTTTTAGGATGGGTCTCCTGAGTTGAACTTCTTTTAGGAAATACTGTCTTATACTCTATATTGCCTTGCTGTTTAAGTTGAGATGTTAGTTTCATTGGGACAAATACGTAGTTTTTTTGTAGTTTTGGAAACAAAAAGAAACGTTATTTAAATGTGTGCTTTAATTGTAAAATATTAGTTACAGGAGTTCACTTTTCTTGTAGAAATGATAGGATTCCTAAGTAGTAGTTTCCAAGATGCTGAGAAAGACTACAAAAAATTATCTTATTTCTGGGATTACCTAAATCTACCCAGACGTGTAATAGAAGGGCTGACAGGTATAGACAGAGATATCTCGAGACATCATTCTGACTTGGTTAGGTGATGTTGAATGCAATGTTTTTTCAGTTAGTGGCATGAAATGAGACAGTGGCTTTGGTCCAAGCATATAGTGAACAATTTTTAACCATGACTTGGACCCTCTGGGTTTCCTGTAGTCCGTCTCCAATTAAAAGCCAGTGACAGAAATGCAAAGCAGGGCAGAGTTGGGGTTAGCTTCTCTCTTTCAGGTTGCATTAGAGATGAAGGCAACATTGAACTGCTTTGCCTCTTACTCTATGGAAAAAAGGGAATTCATTTTCTAGGCACTGTCTGTGTGAAGACCAAACTGCCTGGTAACAAGTCTGCATATTCCTTTCATACTTCTTGAACTCTTAGTGACCCATGCCCAAGCTAGCAGCCTTTTAGCCTGGCAGTACTTTCTCTTTTTCAATGTTTAAGCTTGTCTTTCTAGATAAATACGCTCTTTCTTACAGCCTCCTTCAGACATTCGTGATTCTAGGCTGACCCTTCTTTATTTCTTTAGGCCCAGTTCAGCTTTCTTCTTGAATCAAGAAAAAACGGAAGAGCCCTGTATGGATGGCTTTGGACTGCTTTTGTTGAAATATTTCTAAATCTTGAGGGTTATGTGCAAAGAATGCATTGCTTTGGTTTCTTTCCTAATAAAAAAGAGGCCATCAGGCTAGTGAAGTGATCCGTTTCCATATGGATTGGCTCTTGGGTTGGATGGAGATTTTTTCCTTTCTTTTTGTGCTGAGACTTGGAAGCTTAGAGAGCCAGGAAGTGTACTGACTCCTACAGCTGTCAAGCTACTCGCGTCAAAGCACTGAGCAAAGTAACGAGGACTTCTGTCAGACTCTAGCTATAAAATAGAATTGTCACACTGTCTGTTCTACAGGAAATCGTATATTAACACTGCATATCATCTCCACATGAACATGATTAACGTGTAAGGAAACCTCCTTAATTTAGTTAGTTACTGCATGTTATCTCAGAAGTGTATTCTTAAATAACTGATTATTGTAAAATAGAAAATATTTAATCTATGTTGTTAGTATATGTATCAGCAAACATCCCATTCCAAAGACATGTCCTGAGGGGCAGTGCTTCATGCAGAAAGACAACAAATATATTGATGCCTGGAGAAAGAGTTGTTAATGCTCCAAGAGAATATATTGTTCCAGCAGGTGAAGGACCCTTAAAACTATAGCATGTTTTCAGGCTATCTAATTTTAATTACCACAGTAAGAACCTAGACTTTCTACATACACTCTGGAGAAAGGAAGGACCCTCCAAAGTACCTAAGTTAGGACCTTGTCTTTCTTTGTTGGCTATATAGGGAGCCTAAAGCTAAATCGTATGTCTCTGCCATAGTTTTTTTAAGACTCATTAGTTAAGATAGTGAACTGGTAAAAGATAGGGAGTCAGTGGGAAATGAAGTAAGAGGAAGGTATTAAAAAGCAATGTACATGTTACTCTTTGGACTGGTGTAGTAAGTTAAACTATAGTAGTTAGCAATGTGAAAGGCCGGGAAGAAAAACAAACTCATTGACAGGAGAGTGGCCAGTATCTTGCTTGTTGGTATGTTCTGCTTACAGAGCACAAATTGTTCAAGGGACCTACGGATGTCTTCCATCTTAGACTGGAGAAATGGTCTGGCAAGTTGACTGTACAGCTTTTGGCCTTTCATTGATTATGGCAAAGATATGTAAAAACTTGCTTTAAAGTTTTTGATCACACTTGTGCAGAGCTGTGTGCAGGATTACACAGTGGAAGAAAAGAAAAGAATTGCAGTTGGGTTAAGAGATGCTGTCTTAATTGACTTACCAGTTGTCCTCTAGAGAGGAACATGAACCTGGTTTTCACAACTGCTAATTTATAAAAGATAGATTTTAATACAGGTATGATTTAATTGGCTTAACCAGTGGCTATGCTGCAAACATACATGTCTTTTGATGTTACAAATACATCAACAAAAATATTTTCTCCTTTCTATTTTCAGATTCCTGCTTTTTGCCACCCAATGATCTCACCCACAGTTTTTCTTCATACCTGAAGGAAAGTGAGTTAAAATGTTGGTCAGGAGGAGAACAGTTGTATGAAAGACATTGTTAATGTAATACTATTGCAGCTTTTTATCTGCATCTCCAAATGTCTTTAACTATGACACATTAATAAATCTTCAGGGGTTGATTGGTTAGTTTGTTTGTTGCATGACAGATTTTGTGTTCCTGGTTCTTTTTTAATCTATTAACTTCTCATCGCATCAGAATGCTTTGGGGTTTCTTTTAATTGCTTGAGATTCTTTCTAAGTAATTTATAGTTGCTTCATAAGTAGGTAGATATATTATCTTACAGTAACAATCCTGAGAATGTCTAATGGAATTCATAAAGAGGATTTTTGTTCTCTTACATATTTGTGTGGAAGTTCTGGTCTGGTAAACATTTCTTTTCAAATGTTTTTCTCTGATGGCTGCCATTCATCATGTATTCTTGTAATTTAAAATCATGGTGTATACACAAGTAGTACTTTCTCTATGTGTTATATGGGCTTTTTCGTTGCAGTATGTCCTAAATGGGCAAAACTTCGTAAAAACCACAAGGAGACAAAGTCAGTGGTGATGCTGGTTATCTGCAGTTCTGCGCTTCGTTCCTTGGAACTCATCAAGTATGTTGATAGCAAATGTTATGTTGAGGTTGGCAGTCAGTCAGAGGTTTTGTCTTGGAACCACAGATATAAAGGCAAAACTGGGACACTGTCCTCTGCTAGCCAACAAAGTTACTGACTCTAACTGAGGCAATGTCCCTTGCTTCTTTAAACTGTGGATGTGGAGTGTTTGGTTTCAGACTAAAGTAACACATAGTAGTTCAGTTGCATGGAAGTGCTATTTTTGTTAAAAAACAAAAATAAAGTGTAGCCAATTTAGGAGAAACATGCAACATGTTATACTTGGGAACACAATAAGCCCATAAAACATCACAACCCACCACTGCGAGTTTTGACTGTAGGGTCATGATGTTGCTGGCACCAGTGGTAAAGAGGATGTGGCGTTCCAGGACCTCCAGTGGCGAGGCGAGTTTCTGGCCTGAATGCCTCGAGATCTGTGTCAGTGTTCTCAGCTGGCTCATGATGACTTTCTGTGTGCCCTGTCCTCCTTTTACCTTTTCTTCCCCTCACTTTCTTCAGCTCATTCCAGAAAATCTCAATGACTTTGTTAAATTAGTGTATATCTCACAGATTTCATGGTTGTCTTTGGTGCCGTGACCCTGTTCCCTGTGATTATCTGTTAGTATGAAATGAGATCACAAGTTGGGAAGTTTAACTCTATGCCACAGACGAAAGTGTAGAAATGACAGATAGAATCATAGAATCAGTAAGGTTGGAAGGGACCTCTGGAGATCATCTAGTCCAACCTCCCTGCTCAGCAGGGTCACCTGGAGCATGTTAGACAGGGTTGCATTCAGGCGAGCCTTGAAGATCTCCAGAGGAGACTCCACAACCTCTCTGGGCAACGTATTCCCAGTGCTCCGTCACTCTCACAGGGAAGAAATTCCCCTCGTGGTCAGGCGGAACTTCCTGTGCTTCGATTTTTGCCCATTGCCTCTTGTCCTGTCACATGGGACAACTGAAAAGAGTTTGTCCCCGTCCCCTTGACACCCTCCCTTCAGGTACTTGTACACATTGATAAGATACCCCTAAGTCTTCTCTTCCCCAGGCTGAAGAGGCCCAGCTCTCGCAGCCGTTCCTTGTAGGGCAGATGCTCCAGCCCTCTGATCATCTTTGTAGCCCTATGGTGGACTCTCTCCAGTAGATTCATGTCTCTCTTGTCCTGGGGAGCCCACAACTGGACGCAGTACTTGAGATGAGGCCTCACCAGGGCTGAGCAGAGGGGCAGGATCACCTCCCTCGACCTGCTTGCAACACTCTTCCGAATGCACCCCAGGAGACCATTGGCCTTCTTGGCCACAAGGGCACATTGCTGGCTCATGGTCAACCTGTCATGCACCAGCACTCCCAGGTCTTTCTCTGCAGAGCTGCTCTCCAGAAGGTCAGCCCCCAGCCTGTACTGGTGCCTGGGGTTATTTCTGCCTAGGTGCAGGACCCTGCACTTGCCCTTGTTGAACCTCATGAGGGTCCTCTCTGCCCAGCTCTCCAGCCTGTCTAGGTGTCTCTGAATGGCAGCGGGGCCCTCAGGTGTATCAGCCACACCTCCCAGCTTGGTATCCTCAGCAAACTTACTGAGGAGGCACTCCATCCCCTCATCCAGGTCATTGATGAAAAAGTGCCTGTAGTGCTTAGAACCTGCATGCAGATAATACCATCTGAAATTCAAGTAGTTTACATGTATATTGGGGGCAGGTTTAGCTCAGTTGGTTAGAGCATGGTGCTGCTAATGCCAAGGTTCAATCCCCGTATGGGCTGTGCTGAGGGTTGGACTAGATAATCTCCAGAGGTCCCTTCCAACCTTACCATTCTATGATTCTGTGATTCTATATTTGATATTTGTATGTAAACATTTAGCTTTGCAAAAGAGAAATTTGAAAATTTGGCTTCCTGCAAAAAATATTCAGAAAAAGCTTGTCCTAAATGACATTCAGTAAATAAAGAATGTGTTGTCTCCTGCTTGGTTAATAAGGAGCATAAAATTTTTGGTTATGTGCCAAAGTGTAGAGTCAAAAAACAAGTCAGGTTTTCAGGCAAATGAGTTTGGGTCAACTGGGATTTGGACCATGGAGTTGCTTTCAGTAATAAAGACTGTGGAAGCCTAGGTGTTCCCAGTTGCAGCACTGCATGAAGATTCTGTAAAATGAACGTTCGCAGCTCTTTTCTTGTGTATAAGTAAGCGTGTTCAGTCATGCTTGCACATCAGTAACAGATATTCTTGAATTCGAGTTTAGCAATTTGTCCATTTAGAACTAAGTAAATTCTGAAAGTACAGGCCAGGACTATTAAATATTATCTGACAACTAATCTAAACAATATTGCTCCTTAATTGTATCTTCTGTTATGTTTTTCCAGTTGTTGATTTCTCCAAGTAGCAAACAAGAATGAACATAGTTTTCAAAGTACAAATAAGGGTCACTGGGGAGCTGTGTATCTAAAGCATGTTGAGAAATGCCAGATAGTTTTGCTTTCCTCCTATGTGATCTTAATGCTAGCCCTGATGCCTATATTTTCTTCCCCAATTTTGTTTTATTGCTAGGTCAATGGCAGCATTTAAAGGAGACTGCAGAGTTCTGAAATTGTTTGCAAAGCACATAAAGGTAAGAAAGCTATAAGGAGGTTTTGTAAAACAATTAAACCACCAGCTAGTGTCATGATGCTTTTGAGGGGGGATATTAATGCCTTTCATTTAGTGTTCCTCTTGGAGCCCATTTTGCAGCTTCATGCATCCAGCTAAACGCCATTTCCAAGCCCTCATGTAACTCTGGTGCGATCCTATGCACAGTGCAGATGCTTATGTACGTTATAGAGGTGTTCCCCATTCTTGTGAGTGCTCTTTCAAATGGCTTTTGTGTGTTTAAATACACAAAAGGCTCACATAAAAGTGTGTAAAAGCAAACTGTACCAGTACCTACACAATGCATGTGGTACTGAGATGCCTGGATCCCTAGTATTCATACCTGTTGGCAAGCACAAATGATGGCAATATTGGAGGTAATGAGTGGAAACTTGGCCTTTGATGTAAACACTGTCAAACACGCAAGTGTCACATGCTTTATTTCACCCTTTTCCAGTGTCTTTGTCTTGAGGCAAATTAGAGGAGATACAGCTTTGTTAGCTTTGCAGATGTTTCTAAAGAATTTGTTTAAATGCTTAAGAAAGCATTCTGTTCATGCCTCAAGAAATAGTTGGTACGATGGGAGACTTTCAAATCTGAAAACAGCTGACCTTCTAGAGAAGTCTGATGCCTGCTGGCTGTTGTGTTCCTTAAACTCTCTCCCAGATTGCTAAATCTGACAGTCTGAAAGATGAGTTACATATGCTCCTTAATGGTATCCTAGAAGGAGAGCTGTATCATCTCGAGTTTATTTCCATCCTGGAAATACTCTTTGAGAAGAAATTTTAAACAGTTGGGATTTTACTGTGATTTGTCTTTCTCTCTTCAAATTAGATAAAAGAACAGATGACTATGTTGGAAAAAGGCATCTTCCACATTGGAGTGGGAACTCCTGGGAGAATAAAAGCGCTAGTGGAGCAAGGTAGGAGAGCGAGGAGGGTTTTTTCAGTAGGTTTCTTATATATGGTGCAAGAAGAGAGATTTCTGTTGCTTTTGATGGTCTTAGGTAGATTTGGTGACTAAGCTGTTGAGTTTTATTTTTCCACTTCTACTGTATTGGTCAAAATGAGGTCAAGAATCTATCAAGAATCAATCTCTTCAAATTGACATAAATATTATCATGCAAAGGCAGAGTAACACACACATGCACGCACGCACACTCATGCACACACATCCTGCCTGCACAAGAGTCTGTTTGGCAGGCTCAGTGAACTGATCCCGAATAGAACTGATCCCAATTAAGTCTAACCCTGAGTGCAACTCACATGCAAAACTGGGTAATGAGCAGGCAGAGGTGGGGGACTTCCTCTTTTGGCAACAATACTGATTTATGCTGACTTGTGAATGATTGCAAAACTCTAGCATAAGATTTAAAGTTCCAGGAAACCAAACACTGCAAAGGAATCAAAAGGGAGTAATGGCAGAAGTCGTTTCATGTATCACTCTGAGTTCAGTGTAAACTTCTGTGGGGGGTGGAGAAGAGATCTGCTTGCTGATTTGATTCTCTTCCTGATTTGCCTTGTTATGAAATTAATTATTCTATATAAATCTCCTGTTCTCCTCTCAAGTCTTGAGTAATTTTACTTACTCAGTAGACACTATATACAAACAAACCCAAACAAACAACAAAATCACAAGATGATAAAGTGACTCTTCCTGTTCCACTTTATAATCACTGCCTCACTCCAGCTGTGGTTTCTTGTTCAGGGCTGGATTGGGACTGTTCTTCTCCTTCCAAAAAGGGGCACGAGAATAGCATAACTTTGTTGCTTTCCTATGTCCTCCATGAACACACAACCCATACTGCTTGACACATCAGCACATAGCCATGTTAGGAGGAGGCAGGTTATGGCAGGGTCACAGTTTGGTGGTGTAGTGGCATGTCACTAAAGAATGGAGAGGGGTCAAAAAACTGATGTGAAAAATTGTGGACATCATAAATAAGACCAAGGAAACATATGGGGACTCCTGGAGGGTCAGTTCAGAAAGGACCTTTTTCCTCTCTCACCACTGTTTATTTGAAGGATAAAGGAATGCTTCAGTAGCACCTGACTTACATTCACATAGCACCCAATCCTGTAAATTGCTAAGCACTGTTTGTTCCTATTAATGGGATTTTTCAGGTTTGGGTCCTTGTAATTTACCAGCTCCTCATCAGCTGTGGAAATTCAACTCCTGTGGTTTCATGGAAAGGAAGCTTGGGGAATTATTTGCTGGCAGGATGTTAGCTCTTGACGAGCCTGGCAACAGTAGTGGTTCTGCTTCTGTGTTTATCTTCCAAAAAGGCATGGGATTATGTGGTTAAGGGAGTTTGCAGTGTCATTGCATTACTTTTCCAACCAGCAAATGTTGCATTTAGTGTTCAAAGATTAGTTTATTTGAGAACTGAGAACAAAGGATTCAAAATCCAGAAATCATTTTGATAAGCACAGCACACATTATCTTGGTAGTAAAATTTATGTTGCCTTTTCAGATGGCCTGTGCCTGAGTGCCACGAAGTATATGATTCTGGACTGGAACTGGAGAGATCAGAAACTAAGGAGAATGATGGATATCCCTGAGGTACTGTATAAGCACCTGTGTGTAATGTATTCTGTGTACTCAGTGCTTTTGATTCAGGCAAAATTAGTGCCTGGATCTTGTCAGTCAGGAATCCTTTCTGTAAAGCAGACTTCAGTGTTCTAGAAACACAAAGGAGTCGACATTTTACTTGCAAGTCTGTATTCTCAGGACTCAGACTTAGCACTTACAGAGGTGTGGAGGGGTTTCTTTTCTGTTAACCTTGCAAGTCACAGCTGTGACTTCTACAACTGTTCTGTGAGTCTCTCCTGCTTATGCTAGATAGTTGTTCTGCCTGTCCCAGGGAAGTGCTCTCAGTAAGAGGACCCTGTGCAAAAGTGTCATAAAACAACTAAAACCCTTGAAGAAGCTTTTACTGGCCTTTAGCTGAGGGTAAGATTGCCTATAGCTTTACTTACAGGAAGCTATCTAGCCATTTCCCATGTTTTGGGAGAGTTAGAATACAAACATGTAAAGCCATCTGCACCTGCAGGCTCCTTTTCTGATAGTACATCCTTCTTTTCAATTCTGTATTCCAGCTTTCACATTTATTGCTGTCATGAGGCATGTTTACTACGTGCTGTGTGGCATCAACTTGCATTTAGGCAGCAGAGAGGGAAAGAAGCAGATTCCTCCACCTATCATTATTAAAAAACTCCCATTTTCCTGCCCAGTGTTAAAGACCTCAAGTGCAGGCCAATACTCAGAATCTCCAGAGGAAGAGAACTTTTTTTTTGCCTATAGACATTGAGCTCTGTCACAGATGAAACAAATTGTCAGTCATTAATGCTGCTCTTCACTTGTCTGTGTATTTTAATGTGCTTTATATTACAGACCCACATACACAAAAATGCACATTTCTAGTAATATTGGATAATATGCCTTGCCTGCAAAAATACATTGCAGAAATGAAGTAGCGAAAAAAGAGCAGCTTTGGTTACTGAGGCAAGAAGGCTCCCTCTTGTGGTAAATGCACAAGGCTTTTTTGTATGGTGCTTGCATTTACTTTTAAGTGCAGGAGTTTTTTAAAACCAAAGAATTAGAAGTCGCAGAAGCATTAGCACAAGACAGTAGTTCTAAAGTTGCTGGTTGTGGTGGAATGAATTTTTGCAAGTCAGATTAAGTAGGTTTACACACAAACTATAGGTGATCCACTTCAAAAAGCTGAAGATTATGTTGTTAATACTTGCTTTTGGGCTATTGCAAACCTGAGCTATCCTTTTCAGCTCACTACAGGTAGTATCACAGCATTTCTGCATGCCTTTTGGGGAATACAGTCCAAAAATTGTGATTCCAGCTGCATTTTGCTAAGGGAAAATGTCTATCCTAACACTAAAATTACAAAAACAAATGCTCAGAAGTCAGGCATAGTTCAAGTTGAAACCAAATATATAGGAATGTTGCACCTTCATGCATAGTGGTAACCTAAGGAATAGATGTGTATGTATGATTACAGAACGGTGTATAGGTGATTACAGAAAAGTCTTCAAACATGCACTGTGGCTTAGATAATACAATATACAGAAATGTTTTTGACAACTTGAGCTATGCAAATACAACATCTTGCAGCAATTTGTGTTGCTGCAGAGAGCAGACAGATTTAACAGAAGTTATTTATTCAGAATGTAAGTAATAAAAGGTACCCAGATAATGTTTTAGAGATGAGGCATCATGACACAGTGGAAAACAATGGGTCATTCTGGCAACATGTGGACTTGAAATATGGCACACTGTCTTAGCAGAGCATCTTACTCTCCTACTTGTATAAACTTTGGCAAATGCATGCTCATTAGTAATCTGCTTTTTATAAGTGACTTTCTGTTTTCTGCACACAATTGTGAAACTACAGCAATAGTAGTCACAAGTTTTCTCAGAGGATTTATACTGCCAACAATACAATTTAAAGAACTGGTGGTTAGATGTACTAATTTTATTGCATCCTGTATTGGTTGTGGAGGGAAAACTCTGCCCTTAAAGTTGGAAATGAGGCATACTGACCCATTTTCAGTGCAAAGTGCACTTTGTCAATAATTCCCTCTTATTTCTTTTCTAAGATGCTGCATGGATTCATTTCAGTATAAATAAACCAGTTTTTATAATGAAATAGGGGGAAAGCAAGAACAGCTGGAAGCACATATACTTCTCACTAAAGGGAAAATCTGTAGATTCATTTTAAAGGTGCAAGGTACTTGCTGTTCCTGTGCTCACTTCGTAATCAGTGGAGTATTATGCATACAGAGGTATATTCTGATAAATATGTTAATTAAAGCCCAGAATCCTCCCGTATATCACTACTGTATCCCATCATATTCACAGAATGGAGATCATCCTGATCCAGGGCTCTTTTAGTTGCCTCAACATCTCATTAATTAATGTTGTCTTTATTTCTCACTCTATTCATCCCAAACAGTGGAGAGAAGGAAATAAAAACAAAGCTCATGAAGAAGCAGGAGGAGAGGGATGACTGAGTTTATCAGACTCCATCTTGAGGAGCTTGAGTTCTACTAAAGCTTAAAGATTTAAATAAAAATTGATTGTTTACTTCTAGTAAGTCTAAAGGACAAGTTTCCTGCTTTGAAAGCTTCCTATATAGATGTAGCTGACAACACAGAGCTGTTTCAACTCCTAATGTTGCTTGTTTGTAAGATGCATATGGAGTTTTTTCAAACATTTTGCATAACAGAATATATTTTTTTCCTTCTGCAACCATTCCAAGCACTGAGCCTTGACCAGATTTGAAAATACTAAAAGTTTTAAGTTTCAGGTTTCATGATCTATCTCTGTAAAAAGGGTTTGTAAGAAATGGACTGGTCATAGGAAGAAAAACATTTTTACCTTGATGTAGCACATCTAGTTTGAAGTAGAGACTGGTTAGACTTTTCTCACATCATTTATTCCTGAACCCAAAGGGAAGCGAGGAGGGTATAATCCTTAAAGAAAACTTGCCAGTAAGTTATTCCTAAGTGAGGAAAAAGGGGCTATAAGAAATATCCAGAGTAATGATGATATTAGAGAGGCTTCTTTCCCTGCTGAAGTATGTAGCCAAAGTTCATTCTCATATACATTTGTCTTTTATCTTTAGATAAGCAATAAACTACAGGCATATCTATATTATAATCCAAAGTAGTTCGCGTGTGGCTCATGTAGACCTGTGTTTCACTTTTGTTCAGGTGTTTCAGACACTAACAACATTGTGGCTCTAGTAGTGCAATGCTGCCATTGGATTTACTGATATGGGATGATACTTTGGAAAGCCCCACAAGAATTTTGCAGCCCCAGGTGGATCATTCACGATGGCAAGCTTTATCAGCTCCGTACCAATTACACTTTATTTATAGCTACATTACATGTGACTGCATGAGCTGTAGTTGTACCTTAGGATTGCAGAGCAGTGAGATGTTTTATAAAATGGAAACATTCTGGAGTTCAGGACTCTACAGGAACCTCTCCTTTAATTCTGAATGTGGAATAAAGTGGGTAAATAAACTAAATAGTGGCGTGTACCTAATGCGCTATCAATAATCAATGATGTTTTGTTTCCCCCCTCAGATAAAGAAAGAAACAATTGACCTGCTGGAGATGAGTATTATAAAGCTGTGCAGAGAGGGATCTGTGAAGCTGGGACTCTTTTAATGATTTTATCAACAAGAAAGTAGTCTGCAATTGTAATTTACTACTATTCTGTCTGCAATTGGCAAGTGATCAGTGGGTGACTGAATTAAGAATTTTGGCTTTTGTTGCTTGTGTAATAAAAGTTTTTCATACTAAAACTACAGACAAAATATGTTTTATTATTAAAAGAAAGGATACTCATAAAAAGTTGCAATGTGATATTGCAATTAGATGTACATTGCATTCACTTGTTAGATTTACTATTTTATGTCACTTACAAGACATTTAAGATGAGTGAACATAGGTCTGAAAGTCTTCCCATTGCTCAATTCCCTGATACCTCCTCCTGCTGTCCCAAAGGAGACATTCGCTTCTCTCATGAGTGTTAAGCCAATCTCTACTAGTTCTTGCTTTAAAGAGGGTCTTTAACAGTGTTTTGTGAATTTATATTTTTCACCTGTCCTACACTTGGCCAAATGCTATTTTTTGGTATTACATGATAAATCAAAAGATCTGTGCATTAAATGGAGACTTTATTTTGGTTAAATCACTGAAGCATGCAAACAATATTCTGCTATTTGTCCATTTAAATTAAAAGGAGATAGTCTCTAGGTAGTTCTGTTGTCTTTGTGGACAGCAGGGAGTGAAAACATTTTTCTTTTTTTCATAGAAGGCCAGGATGAATATAGGTGGACAACTCATCAGCGTCTTGGGAGGCTGTTGATCCAAATCAATGTTTTTAGAGCTAGTTGCCGTCATATTATAAAGAGTATGCAGCCTTTTTACAAACCTAAATTTCATCTAGATCAATAGCAATGAATGTAATAGGTTAAGAAAATCTGTTTTGTTCTTCTAAAGCAATGTAGGTTGGCATTAGAACATTTAGAAGAGAGCCTCTAGGTCACAGCAGTCCTCCCCAACGGTATCCAGTGCAACTGGAGTGAAGTCTCTTTCATTTTATCTGGTGCTTCTTAGCTGGGCAGCTATGAAATTGAAGGAAGAAGAAATAATGAATCTGAGATTGCACACGAATTCCAATATCTCTACAAATGAATAAGATATAACAAATACTACTGAATTGTGGGGCGGGAAAAAACAAATATTTAAGTCTTTCCAGGAAGCGTGAGCTGGATGCTCTGACTAAAGTACACAGTCAAGTGATTGGCACAAGCTGATCATGTTGATCCAGGCACAAATGTAAAAAATGAGGAAGAGAGAGATCTGGTTAATAAGTAATTCCTCGTCATAATGCAGGATTGAACAAACAGTACAGTTTCCCAACAGAAAGGATAGTATCTCAGCTTAAACGCCCTCCAGCCTGAGTATATTATTTCTTCCTCTTACCAAAAGAATATGAAAAATGAGAAGAGTCAGGAAGCACAGACGCATCCTTCCAGGTGTCCAGACAACAGTGCCTTCAAACAGCAGAAGCTGCCGGCTTGGAAGCCCCAGCTCACTCTTGCAACTGTGCTCTCCAGCTTCTTTGTCACTGGAGTGTTCTGCCTTTCTGCAGGAGTCTGTCTCATACTGTCTTCAAACAGTGTCAGAGAGATCCAGGTTTGTTCGAGGGGTTTGTTCTTAGTGTTCTGGTAAGGAGAAACTGGGCTATGTTTGGGAGAAAAAGTTTGAATTTGTGCTTCTGAATGAAGATGAGAGCAATGGCTTCGCGCATTGCACGCATGTCCAACAGCCAATATTCCTGTGAAGATCCTCAGAGATAAGTGATCACTGATAAAAAGTGGTTAACACTAGGTAACCTCTGAAACACTGTCATTATTTCCTGAGTATATAAAGAGAAATAAAATACTCCCTTGATAGTGTTCAGCACTAAAAGAATATAAATACTTGCTGAGGCAAAATCTTAAAATGGAGAGAGCAATGATGTTTAAATGTTGTCTCCTGGAGGTAGCATTGTGGTGGTGTTCACAGACTTCTGCTTGGAGCCAGCTGTCAGCCCTACATCCAGCTTGTTGTTCAAGAGGGGCAGGCTGTAGTTAATGAGGGAAGTCTGATGTGTTTGTCAAGCATCACTTGGTCAGACAGACCAAACTGTTGAAGTCTACTCAACGCTCCCTTGCTGCGGAGTGAATGTAATCGTTCTCCAATAATCATCAAAAGACTCTAAAGCAGCTCTAAACAAGGGGTTAAATTTCTGAATGTGCCAGTCTGGTGAGTCCAGATCCTGATTCTCTATACTTATGCTGTGTCTTTTTTTTTTTTCTTTTGACTGTCTGGAACTTTTAGAAGAGAACTGCTCTGAGAGTTTTTGAAGCTGAACACAATCTTTTCCTATTTTCATGTCCTTTAGTACAATATTCTGTGCTTGTTCACTTCTCTGACAGATTAACTATTCAGATAAATGCTCAGATTGTTCAAAACTTCGTGAAAATTCCTCTAATTGGAATAATGAATGCTACTGCTCTGTTGACTTCATGCTAAAGGAAGATATGCTGGTAAGCGGATGTGAGAATGCAGCTTGAATTGCTTAGTACCTCTCGTTACTTATATTGCTATATGATAAAATACATAAATTTTGCTCCGTGGAGCTCCTGACTGTACTTTGCTTTGTACTTTTTATGAACTTGAAATACTCAAAATTTTACACTTTTGCCTTTACTGTTGATTTTGGCACATGTTAAAAAAGGGCTACCAAGAGAATTCTCCATGGATCCAAGGATATCTCCAAGACTAGGGTATGGAGGAAATGCTGTTGATTTAAGAGATGATTTCTCTCTCTGAGTCAGTAGCAAACCCTTGCACTTGGCCTGGTGCTAGTTGTTACTGCACTGCTAAACTCTCAAATGAGAAATAAAACTGAAGCTCTGAGCACTTGTCGTGAGTAAGCTCCCATAGCCCTTTTGACAGGGGTTATGCTGTTAATCTCTAAGGTCCTTGATACATTTCAAGGCTAGTAATGTCATTTTGTAGTTTCAGTTGGAAAAAGTATCCTTCATTTCCTGTCCTAAACTGCTGGGTAATGTTGGTGTTCTTAAAACACCTCATGTTCTGCCAAAGAGATCTTATGCTTAGTACCGCATAAATGATCCCTTAAAATTGCAATGTGATTTAAATTACAAAGTCAGTTCGGGCTCTTCAGTATTAAAGAGGCTGATAAAATATTCTGCGAGTAATCCTTCAGCTACAGTAATGTTTTAGACGAGAAGATTATTTAACTGAATTATGATTTTAGAATAGTTTAATCTTCTTTCCAGCTTATATTTGCCTGCATAGCATTCTGTGGTAAACTATAGGGCTAAACTTTCCAAAGGGTTCAAACAGCTTAGAATAGGCAGCCCTACTTAAAAAAAAAAAAAAAAAAGAGAGAGAGAGAAATTAAGAGCTAGTGGCTGCTTTTGGAAGTTGTTTGGGCACCTTGCTTTTATGGAAAACAGATGCCTCCATGAAATTATTTGTAATTGTTGCAGGATCATGGCCAGTCATTACTATCCTGAGTAAAATAATAATCATACATTTTAGCTTTATGTTTCATTTGGGGATGTGAGGTATGTTTAAATTTGTGCCAAAGCACAACGACTTTCAGTGGGGTAAGGAACAGATTTTAGCCAGTGTGTCTGGAATGTAGTTATCAACACTCCCTTTCACTTTTTTTTTATGGAGTAATAGAATTTTGCTTGTCTGCTTAAACTTATCTAATTAAAAGAATTTGCCCTTGAATTCTAGGGTGATGTTTTTATGTACTATGGCCTGCAAAACTTTTATCAGAATCACCGTCGATACATGATATCAAGAAGTGATGCACAATTGTTGGGTCGAGATGTAAATGTAAGTTTTGTTTTTCATGAGATCATCAGTATTTTCATCAGGTGGATCTTTGACTGTATGGAGAGTTAAGTGAGCATAACTATAAGTGTGTCAAGATGACTCCAGGGAGTAATAAGAAGGTACAGATTTTCAGTGTTTGGTCTCTGCTTTTCTGGTTGCTAGGGCCCATTTGTAATAAGTTAATAAAAGAGAAATAAATAATAAATAAAATATGTCAGTCCAGTGTTGCAGTTCTCTAACCTGCACCTTTTAAGGATGGTGATTAAAGAAAAAAACAAACTTATTTTCAAATATAATTAGAGAAAGCTTTTCCTTCTAGTGTTTTTAGTCTTCTTAGATAGCAAATTTATTCTTTTGAGATGTGGTTTTATTTGAGTTAGGGAATTAACTTATTTAAATCTTTCCTTTTGACATCTGGCTTTTGAAGTGGACGAGGAAAAGGTATAAGGTGAAATAGATGATCCTGTACCATTCCAAAATATGCAACTTAGGAGTCTGAAGAGGAGGCAGGTGCAGCATGCCTACATGAAGAAATTGGAGACTGCAGTCATTGCATTAACTCTGGGCTTTAGTTACAAATCTATAAAGTGTTTTCTTTAGGTAGAAAGTAACTCTTGTTAAAATATATATGGTCCATGCACTGTCTTGATAGAATTGTCCCATCATAATCTGTTTTTTTTTTTTTTTTTTTTTTAATGCTGCTTGTAGCTCTCCAGACATGTTCATCACACAACTGCTTCTCCAGGTGTCTAGCCAGCTTGTTCGTTTGGATTCAGGTTCAATGATTTTTGGCTTTTGTGTCAATCAGATACACAGCTTATCAGAATTATTTAGAAATGTTGTTTCTGTCCTTAAAAGTGAAGATTTATAGCTTTTCAGGAATTTTTTGGGGTAGTAGAAAGGTGATAGATTTGAAATGAGCCTTTTGTTTTCCTTCTGTCCATTCACATGTCAAGATTTCCCCAAACAGAATTGAAATAATGTGGCTAAGTGTGTCTCCTGTTCTCCATCACTGAAGCAGTCTGCATCAAAATTTAAAAGAAAGAAAAATAAGATGTTTTAGAGTAAGCAATGGAACACATTAAATTGCCGCTGTGTTGCCAGAGTAGGTCCCAAAATGAGTGCTTGTGGTCTAGAGTTTGCAAGTCTGCCGCAGAATTTGGTGAAGACCTTAAGTTTACTTACGGTACCCGCTGTATACTATGGAAGATATTCCTCAACTACAGACTCGTTTGTTTGGATATATCTCTAATGTGACCAAAAGATACTGGAGACTTTTAATTATTCAGTGGCTTTTCAGAAGAGGAAATGAGAGGAAAACAGTAACACCAGCACATCAAAACAAAACCGTACAGGTTCTGTGCCTAATTGTTCTGTGACCTTGAATACAGATTCAGAAGAGCTACTGCGCGCCTTTCACGACTTACCAAAATGGAACGCCAATGGCTCCGTGTGGTGCTATTGCCAACAGCATGTTCAATGGTAATTACCTTTCACACCTGGCTTATTAATTTCCACTTGAAACGATGCTGTTATCACAAGGCAGTGAAGTCCTGATAATGCAGAATTTCTCTCCTTCTCTCACCTAGGATTTTGTCTGGCAGTGCTTCTAAAGTGGGGCTCTGCTCCTTATTGCTCAGCAACTTGTCTCTCATTTTGAAACTAAGGAAGATTTTTACTGAGGCATTCCCCAGGGTGAATCTACTACAGGACTGAGGAATTGAGTGCTCAGGTGAAACAGGGATGATGTACACAACAGACTTAGTGTACTTTGTTGCTTTTTGTACAGTGATGGAAGGCCCAGATTCTGCTTCCCCACAGTGGAGTGCTTAGAAGGAGGTGATGTGTTCCTGAAATCAGTTTGGACCTTTGGATCTATGCACAATTGCATTTTGGTTTTTGAATGCTGAAAGCCCACATGCAGTCTTACTTGAATTGATTTGATCCTGGGTTTGATCCTCTTTACAGTAACCCAGTGGGCATGCTCTGCCTATGAATACATATAGATTGAATCTTAGAGAAGGGCTTCTAGCCATGAATTCAGGAGGGTTTCAGAATGGATTTCTTTAGGAGCAAAGGGGTCAAAAAAAATTCTTAGAGATTTTTCTCTCATACCCCACCATTTTTCTTCCTTCTTTTTTCACATGTGCCATGCAGCAGTTTTGGGCAATGCAACAGCTGTTTTTCAAGCAGCTGTTCCACCCGTACCAGAGGGGTTGCGAGGGACCCCTCTGAGGGTCTGCTGAGGGACAGCAGTGCAAACTTCTAGATCCACTTGATTTTTGACTGTCTCTTCTGTCCCTACTTGCTCCCCTGGAAGTTAATTACTGGACTGGGCTGTAGGGCTCAAACCTAGGCCAGCTGAGGTGCTGTCACACAGTCTGTAATGTCCTGGAGCCATAGCTATAGGAACATTATTCTCCAGCAGAGAACTAGGGATAGTAAAATTTTAAAATGCAGAAGGTAAATCCTGCAGTGCCTGCCTTTGTGTCCGGCCTTAAGGCACTGTGTGAGGAGATGTTCCGGCTGGTGCTGACATGCGTGAAGAGTGATGAATTCCCCTTCCAGTTACTCATTACTGTCCCTCTCTTCTGAGAGATGGTGCTTCCCATTCCATTATGACTGTTCAACTGCTTGCCTAATTGCTCTCTAATCTGTAAAATGAGGAAGCCTGCCAAGTTCCTGCTACAGAGAAGGTTTTTAATGTGAGGTAGCAGGTAAATGAGCAGTCAGACAAGCAGTTAAACAGGCAAAGCTCAGGACTTGGTGGCTCTTAAGAAATAAGCCTGTAACGAACAGCAGAGGACATAGTGGGGCAGGGAATAATCGTTCACCCAGAAGTGAGTGTCTGACTCTGTGTTTTCGGAAGTGTTTGGTAGTGTTCATGCAGTTGAGCTGTGTTCTTAATATTTCCTAAAATGCAGCCAATCTCTATCTGGATCATCTAATGCGCCTGACATTTATCTCATTAGCTGCATGGATATTTAGAGGTGCTAACGAGACCTAAAATGTTTTTTTCTTTGTGTTTAATTAATCTGAGAAAGTAAGAAAATATAGGAAAAACAAATACCTTTGCCAGCGGAACAGGATGATGGGGTCAGCACAGTTTTAACTAAGTGGTTTTAATTAAAAGAACATTTGTGGCCAAGCGGGTAGACAAGACCTCATCAGCATAAAACTAAAGCAAAATTTTCTCCTAAGGTTGTAAATTCCCTTAATTGTGCTTTCATCTCTTTACTGCCTCAAAACACTTGTTGTATAGCAAAACAGCCAGTTCAGGACAACTGTCAAACAAGAGCTAGGAAAAGCTAAGTAGCAGAGTAACTCTGGTAACTATCATTCCCCCTTTAGCATCAAAAGTAAATTGCAAAGAAGTTAGTCACAGAGGAGTTGAGGGACAAAAGATGCAGTACATATTTCTACACAAGGATTCAATAGAATTTATTGGTAAGAATATGTTCTGTCTATAAAAATGTAAAAGTTCTAAGGCTCAGGAAGGTTAATTCTTCTTCCTGTGGAGTATACAAGATATCTTTTCTGTTCACCTGAAAGATGCTTCAGTGTGTCAGTTTTCATTAGTTATGTTTGCCATTAGAATGATTGTAAACATCTGTCTTTTACTCATATGTATTGCGTCTGATATTCCCTGCAGATACTATTACTCTTTTTTACAATTTTAACTCATCTGTTACTCAAGTCCCACTGCTGAAAACTGGAAACAGTTGGTGGACAGATAAAAACGTGAAATTTCGCAATCCAAAGTCACCCAGTCTTTCTTCTGCATTTGCAGGTAAGTATGGTTCTACTGGCATTCCTTATTTCTCTATGGCTTCTCCTCCCCAATCCCAATGTATGGAGGTCTCCCATGTGGAGATGGAAACCACTCCTGGGAGAAACACTTGCTAGAAGAAGCTGCCTTTGAGGGTGTCTGACAGTATAAGCCAGATTCAGCAAAAGTATCTTTCCACTGGCCATAGAAACTGAGAGTGGTTTCAAAAGGCTGGAGTTAGCCTTTATCAATACCCTGCTGTATGATTTCTTATGACAGTATAATCTGTCCAGAGAAGGTAAGGATGTAATCCGTCTTTAGTTTTTCTGTTGAAAACAACTATGAAGGAGAATTGGATATCAGTTCTTTCCTTCTTGCTTTTGCAGGTTCTTAGGCAGTTGTGAGACAAGCAAGACTGACATCTTCAGTAGTTCTTTCAAACAGTCATTTGCTAGGGCTATTTTTGTGTTGGGGTTAATCTGTATTGAAGTAGAGCTAAAAACTCTATTCTGGATTAGGGCATTGCTATGCTAGATGCCATATGAAAGAAACTTCTTCCTGCCTCAGATTGTTAATTATCTAAGTAGCTCATAAAGCATGTTCTAAGTATTATAGGATGTGCTTTTTGACTGCAAAAAGGTAATATGCAGTATTTATTTAATGATCTTTGGGTGCCTTTTTGGTTGTACAGGAGTGAATTGATGTATAGAAACTGAAGCTAAACTCCTCCCTATAGAGAGTATGTTCCTTGCTGAAGAGCTAGAACGAACAGTACTTTTATTTGTGCAAGTCGCTCTTTTTTCTGGGCTAGAAGTTTCTAATGTGTACTGACCCATCAGGTATTGCTAAACTAAGTTCATTTGTGTTGGAAGCAAATGGAGATCTTTAGCTATGTATTGTTCTGTAGCATATGTGATTTTTCAATAGTGGACAGCATCTTGTGCCAACTTTCATATTCTGCATTGGATATCAGTAGGCGCCAAGGAATTAAGAATCAATAACTCTTTTTACTGACAGTATGTCTTTCCTGCTTGTTTTCTTCCTTACCAGGGACAGCAAGACCTCCTTATTGGCAGAAACCAGTATATTTGTTAGACGAGGAAGATGAAAGGAACAACGGTTACGTGAACGATGATTTCATTATCTGGATGCGAGTGTCAGCCTTTCCTACATTCAGAAATCTTTACCGTCGTATCAGCCGCACAAAGCAGTTTGCTGATGGCCTCCCAGCCGGGAATTACACTTTTCATATTTCCTATAGTATCCTTTCATATTGTCCAAGATGCTCCTTAACTATTAGATGGTTACACATTAGGTGGAAGTGGGTTTGTATAATAAAATGGCAAAAAATCCCACAGCAAGCAAAATATCCCAGACTAAATCACCATGAAAAAGACTAGTTTTGACAGTAACAAGACAATACAAGTGGATTCCCTTTAGCCTGTGCAGATGTTAAGACATATTGCTCAAATGGCAGCACATGGCTTCTGAGGTTCTTACCTTTGGCCAGAAGCAGAACATGGCAGTACCAGTTTTTACAAAAAAAGGTGGGAAATTGAAGAGATGGTTGAAGATGTTGTTTTAGCCAAAATGTTTAATACTGGCTAATCACAAATGTCCACACCCATACTGTGGAGCAAGAGGGGCAGAGGAGTGTCTGCCACTGAGCTGTGTGGGATGTCTGTGTCAGCAGAGCCCTCTGGCGGACTTGAGCCATGTGCTGACGGGAATTTTTCTCTTGCTGAAACTGCACTCTCATGCTGAACAGCGTGAGCATTGCTGACTAAAGTAGTTGTTTGGTCAACAGGAGTTATGCCAAGATGACGATAAATTTATGCTTGCTCTTGGCCAATATAGCTATGGTGTCAATATGTTGCAGCATAGCCATATTCTGAAGGTTTCCACGTGGAGAGGTAAAAACATTCTGGATAGACGGGATATGAGAGAAAGATGAGCATTGTTTATAAAGTTCTCAAAAGGCTCATTTTCCAATGAGTTTTGTTTACTGCTTGAAAAGATTACAAAACATATCAAATTAGTGCAGTAGCAGTTGCATATTATATGAATCTGAAAGAACCCCAGTATTTCCAGAATCACAATGAGGCTGTATGTAAAATATCTGCATTTCTTTCCACCAGCTGCTGCAGGACTTTTTTGACTAAGAATGGCAAAGCGGTCACAGATCAGTTAAAGGAATTTTGCAGCAAATGCAGATCTCTTGCTCCTTTATGCCTTGGAAAGGATTTTGAGCACTTACCACTGCATCTTTTCTTGCTGCAAATAATATATACTTTGTTAGTGAAACTTTAACATCCTTCTATCAGATTTCCCTGTTAGCAAATTTAAGGGGAAGAAGTATGTGATTCTTTCAACTGTGGTATGGAGTGGAGGAAGTAACCCATTCTTGGGAATTGCCTACACGGTTTGTGGCACAGCAGCAACCCTGATGGGTTTTGTTATAACTGCCATCCACTTAAAGCTCAGAAAAAAGAAAACATACTTCCAGAAATAAGAAGATCCCTGGCTTTCTGAACAAAACCAAAGGTGTGCTGTGAACAAAGAAGAGGCAGCACAGACTTCGTTTCTTTCCCCTGTGGTCTGGATCTGCTTCACAAATGGATGTGGTGAACATAAGTGAATTAAGGGGCGTGCTCATGTGCCACCTCAAGTGAACAGTTGTCTAGAGCTATGTTCTTATTAACATATGTGTGCTCCTAAATGTATGTTTCCCAGGAAACTTTTAATCAGATGAGCTTGAAACAACAGATAGCTTAGTGATTTGGAATTGCCAGGGTGAAGAAATTATATGGTACTAAAGTTTGGACAGAAGTCAAGATCCTTATTCATTTCCTACTTTGCCCTTAATTCAATGTTTCTGTTGACTTAAATAGGATTTTTGGACTGGTAAAAAGTGAAGTCTTGATCCAAAAGAAAGACTTGAGTGGGTAGAATTTACTGCTGATGTCTGTACATGTGCATGGGCTGAATGGCTTGGAGCAGGTTTTGTATAAAGATCTGCTATCTTGACAAAACGACTTTCTTATTCGCATGTTGGTAAGGCATATTCATCATACTTTGATATTTGATTTATAATTTAATACAGGACTTTTTTAGGTATTGGAGTGTGTTTAAACTCTCTGTGTTGATTTTATGTAGGTTCTGAGACTTACTTGCTGAGTTTGAGAGCACCAGAACACTGACTGACACTAAAATTACATTTTAATAGAAAGCTTAAATTTTAGGTCACTAACTACTTCAATGGTATACATTTTAGCAGAACTATCTAGTTTATATAACTATAAGGTCACAGTCCCTCTCCTTTCAACCCCACCTATCTACACAAAAGTTCACATGAACTCTTAAGTGACATAAAGCATCTGCTCTCCTTTCAAGCCTCACTTGACTCATTGTCAATAGAAAATATAAAGCATCAGAAAATCCATCAAATCCATTTTTAAAAAATAATACTGTAGCTGGTGAACAGACTGTTATCACTTTCATGTTTATTATACTGTTAAATCCAAAATTTTAAACATTTAGAAGCTATTTCCAATCTCTCATGAAATACAGGAATAGTGCTGAAGGATCTAGATCAAATATACCATGGTACATGTGATTTTTAATATAATTTTTCAAAATTGCAAAAGTACAAATGAAATGTTTCATTTCTTTGATTAGTATTTTCCATGCCTTAAAACATACCAAAATACTAAAACAAGAAAGAAACCACTGATGTTAATTAAGTTGCCTAATACCCTCTAAAATAAGCATCAGCCCCTTAGAGCAAGGGAAAGAAATGAAGCCTAGGGAGATTGAGTGACAATGTCAGGACCATCCAAATCTGCTTTTAAAAGTTTCTCAGTCACTTAGGAGTTTATCACCTTTGGCAAATGGCTTCTGGTGAATTTGCTTACAGGAATATAAGATACTATTTCCTTTAATGTCTGCTTCAGAACTGTGCCACAAACTGCAAAAGGAGTGCCATCAAGAGCAGAAAGGGTGCCACTCAAGTTCATAGCCTGGCTGTTAGTACAAACTCACTTTGTCAGTTGTTTTATGCTGATCTGCTGGGCTAAGGCATATGTCACATTCTGCTTTTCCTGGTTGGGGCCAGTCATCTCCATCAGAAAGCTGGAGAATTGGGGTTCCAGTATTTCCAATCATCGCATCTAAATTTTTAAGGGGCTACGTGAGAACCCTGCCCCTCAGTGGATTTGGCAAGACAGAACAGGAAGCAGCACATTTAGTGATGCTTAAGCTGATTAGTCTAAATCACTTCTGACAATGAGGCATGCTCCTAAAACTTTTAAGTGCTTTGGAAAATTTAATCCCATGCAGACCTCTGGAGAGCCTTGCCAAACCTTGCTGCCAAAGCTGAACTCAGGATTTCTGGCTCCAGAAAGAGAACAGGATGACTTTTTTTTCTTTTTTTCTTTTTTTTTTAAATCCTCTGAGAAACTGACTTTCAGGAACTTATGTATCATCTGGGTGTTTAAGTCACAGTACGTTTGTCATTGGTTTAATTTCTTCATGAAGTATCTGCTAAAAAAGTTAGGTAAAAGGAGGCTAACTAATGAGGTATGTATTTCAGTGAGTCAGTGTCTAACAGAAAATGTATTTAGAAAACACACTCAGCCTTGCAAGCAACTCTTAAAATATATCCGTTATCTCCCAGAGGTTTGTGCAAGAACCCTGACTTTTCTCTTGAAGTTTATGAAGTCTTCAAACCTACAAGGGGGAAAATATATCTTAGAACAAATCTTCCTCTGGTTGTTATTCCAGAAGTTGTCTGAGCCTTGGCTTATAAAACTAAAAGCCCATTTTCATCTTACTTCAGCTTTAATCACATCTTCCATCCTGCTTGTACCCTCTGAATAGTCTCTGTGGAAGCTGCTACTGGAACTTGGGAGGTTACTGTTGTTAACTCTGAACAGCTCAGCTGCAGCTTTCTCATCGTTTTGGATTATGCTGCCTAATCTGCAACAATAGGAACACCAGTTTTGATAAAATATTTGCAGTAGATGTATTTGGAAAGAACATGTCTTGTTCAAAAGCATGGAAAATAAGGTTTTAACAACTTTTCTGCACTGCCTTTTGTCTCAGTGCTGCAGCTAGCCTGTTGGTGTGCTCCTTATCCAACAACTCGAAAGAAGGTACCCTCTTTAGGATAATTTTATAAATGTATTTCTCAGCACTCACATTGGAGGATACTTCAATTATCCCCTTGCATTATAAGGGAGATATATATATATATATATATATATATATATATATACACACACATATGTATGTATCAGCAAGAAGCATGATTCCAGCCAAAAATATGGTATGCTTTTGAATCAACCTACTCTGGCTATCAGGAGATCATTAAGTCAAATCTGATCAGGGAAAACATACAGATTTGGAGAGCAGAGTGTGCAGGAACCAGAGATGTTGCTCTCTGAGATAAAAATTACTGCCAAAATGCCTGGAGCATCATGACCACGCTGTGCCTTTGATAGAGATCTGCTTTTACCTTGCACATTTGCTTTTAAGAATTAGGACTGTGTGTCTTGATTAAAGGGAAAAAACAGTACCTTGGTAAAATTTTTCAAAATTGAATTTCAATCAGTTTACCTATAAAGCATATTTCTAGCAATAGTAAGTGGATTTTTTTTATGAAATAACAACTTATATAGGCTTGTTGATTCAGTACAAAGATGTCCTGGTTTAACACTGCTAAATGAAAATAAGAGCAGTACCTGGTAAGTAAAAGTCAATGGCATCATTGTGAGTGCTCCATCACTAAGCCATAAAAGACTTACTGCCATTATTTATAATATTTTGGCATATTGGTATTATTAAATAGTTTGTATTTGAATGCTTTTTCCCACAGATGCTATCATTCCAGAAAATAATACTCAAAAAAAATATTTTGCTTGCAAATGAAAATGCTGCATTTGCAACTGCTATTTAAAACCTTATCTTGCATCACTGCCATGTGTTCAGCCCCTTGTGAGTTGATGGAACTATGCCTATTTCTTACACATTCAAACCAAGAAAGATGCACTCTGGAAGTGGGCTTTAAGTTTGACAGACCCAATTTAGTATCATAGAAATAGTATGGAATGTGCTTTTTCTTTTCCCTAGCTTTTTCTAAAGCAGATTAATAAAGGAGGGCATTAGTCATTGTAGATTTTTTTTTTTGGGGGGGGGGGAGTGTATTAAATAATTCAAAGACTGGACAAAGGACTCGCATCAGTAGGTATAATCTAAATTCATATGAGGTAAATTTATACTAAAACAGATGAGCTATAAATGGAATATAAGTTTCTGTGCTTTTTTTAATTGATATGTTTTAATGTGTGTATTTGTAATTTTGAGGATGACAGTTACATATGGGAGCAGTTCATCTTCTGAAATTCTGTAGTTCAGTTTTAACAGTGGCAAAAATATCTAGAGGTGAAAAGATCCTACTGTTATAAAAACATTATACTCAGTTTAAATCTTCTTTCCAAATTACAGGGCAGCATAAAAGTGAACTGTATTTTAATGTCAAAAATTGTTGTACTACTTCTTCTGGTTCTTAGCTTCCTTTAGGATTGAATTTCATTAATGGGATATATATGTCTCTATATATAGATACATAAAACTGAAGCAGGAATTACAGGGTATTTCAATACCATTCAGTTACAATATTTTGCCAAAACATTTTCAGGCTTTTCAGTTTCATGCAGATACTTAAAATTATCTGCTTCAGTTAGTTTTTCTGTTCTAAACATAGACATTTGCTTAAGTCATTTGATCCAAAAATAAAAGGATGAGTGATTAGACTGAAACAGATTAGAATGATCATAGACCTATAGGATCTGGAAAAAAATGATTACATGCTGCATCTATTTTATATAAACAGCTGTGTTGCAGGATTTTATTAGTAATAGTATGTGGATACAGTGCCGCACATTTTAATGCACTGAGGCATTACAATGTAAAGTTCATTTCCTTCCTCTGAGAAACCAGACCAATACCAGTGGAAAGTTGAGGATAGCAGGTCAGGAAAGGGAGAGCTTTGATAATGCAAAGAGAGATTGCACATCAATTTGACTTTAAGTTTAGATCTACAGTAGGGTAATGCAGTTCTGTGTCAAGTGATAAGAAGGTGTCATCTTCCTTAGTTGGGGGCAGTATGGTGAGAATCACAGAACTGACTCAAGAAAAAAAGTGAGGAGGAAAAACGGTGCAAGAGGCAAAATACTTTATCTGGCCTTGGATCTGGAGGCAAGGAAATTTGGCTGAGATGCAATATGATGACACTGTATCCTGAAATGTGATCTAGAAAGCCTATGTGACTTCGAGGAGCAGCCTTTTTTTTTTTTTTTTTTTTTTTTTTTTTTAATCTATATTGTCAGTGGAAAGTGGAGGCTCCCTGAATTAGAGACGGTAGCTTTTGAATGGAGGTGTTTTATCTCAATTCTCTTTAAATGCTTTTTTTCCCCCTACAATTCCAAGAACAACTTTGGTGTGAGCTGGGCGTGCTGTGGGCAGCTGCCTTTGCTTTGGTGGCTTGTTGTCTGCAAAGGAGGGATTGTTGAGCAGTTTTGTTTGTTCCGTGGCCTGCTTTCTCCCCAGGCTGTGGGAATCCAGGCAGAGGAAGAGTGGGATTTGCTTGGCTTTTCTTTACATTCATAGGTATGTGAGGAAAGTTTTCTCCCCTTCCCCCATACAGCCATCTAGGAGGACAAAAGGACAACTGTGCTGACTCTGGTCAGATGGAGGTTAGAGGCAGTATTTAAATGATATCAAATGGTAATTGCCTTGTGGATTGCACACCAGGTGGAAATCACCAGAAAGCTAAAGATGTCAAATATCCTTTTCTTTTTGTGGCTTCTATTAGACATAGTTGATGGAGTCTCTACAACCTCTAGTGATCTATCATGACAAGATCTACAGAAGGGGATTTCAGGTAGCTTTTTCTCCACTGCTGCTAGGTGAAAGAAGCTATACAAATGTGTTACGCTTATATAATACAGCCTACTTCCCCCTTTTTTTGACAGTACATGTGTATGTATTTCTCTCTGTGAAAAGTGAATGCTGCTGCATGGAGAGCAGAGGCTGTACAGACAAAAGGAGCATGGTGGAGGAGACCTAGATGGCTAGATGGGGCTAGAATACAGGTATTTTAGTCCTATTGGACAAGGAAGAGCTAAGATGCAACAAACTTTTGGAAAAACAAAAAGTTACAAGAAGCTATGAGATGGCTAAGCCATGGAAAAAATGTTCAAACAGTGGTGAAAGGTGGATTGTGAAACTGGTGGTTCTTGGAGAGTTGCCACTGAGCCCAAGAAGCAGGGAAAGTTGCTGGTGGCAAATAAATTGTGAACAAAGTACAAGCATTCATGCTGGATCAAGCCACCATGTCTCGTATGTGAAACTCTCACTTTTCAGTGAGCTTTATCTTTTCAGAGTGTTAAAAGTGTTGCTCCTTATGCCTCTTCAGTCCCTCCAAATGCTAAAACTGCAGTGAGCAGCTGTTCCTAATCTATATTGCTCCGAAGGTTTTCTGCAAGAAATAGCAGGAGCTGTGCTCAGGCACTTTGAACTCCTGGCCCTGGGAGAGATGGGGAAGGCCTGGTGTGTTGGTTTTTGGAACTCTTGCCTCAGGCTTTGGATATACAGGGAGTTTATCAGTAACATTTAACTTCTTTCCTCAAAAGGGAGGAAAGCTCATAGGCAGTCTGGTAGGTAACCAAGGTATCTGGGGGAGTCATGGAGTCTGGGCATGGTAGGTAGTTGGGCTTCTAAATTAAACTTCAGCAGCCACGAAGTTAGCATGAATGTCTGTCTCCTTCAGCAGCTGCAGGGTCTGGAGGAAGTATGTTTCATTTTAGAAACAGCTTGCTCAGTGTTTCAGAGGTTATCTCTTTCCTTTCAGAATTGGTAGCTCATGAGAAATTTTGAGATGGTTAGATCCTGATTAAAATTCTATTTAAAGAAGTCAAAATTACCCATACCCTGGAAAGCCTGTATTATGGCTAGCTCTTATCAAAATGTTTGTCTAGCTTCTGGATAGTATGTACTATATTGACAAACATACATTGTGACAAACCTACAGCACGTACCTGATCAAGATGAAATATGGCTATTGTGTGTTATACTCCTGCTCAGTTGTAGCCATTGTATCTTTGCAGGAAAGTGCCTAAAGTGATGCCTTTTATAGCTAAAATTATCCCCTTCAAATTGGAATAATTTAAAAGAAATGTGAAAAATGAAGTTTTCCACTGTCAGACCCAGCTGTCCGAAGTTATTTGCCTTTTTCACCTAATGACTCCTGTGTGTAAGAAGAAACTGTTCCATTAACAGCTCTGTTAACCCATTGTGTTATTGGTGGATTCAAGGTTTAAGATTAAATTAAAAGTTCTTGAAGTTTCTCAAATAATTTACATGAATCCCTGGGCTTTCTACAGACTATACTAGTAGTGATGATGTACCTTACCACTGTAAGGGGAAATGTGCATCAACAAGAACACAGTGGTGAAAATGGAGTATCTAACTCTGTTCATAGCCCCAGTTGTTATAATGAGTTCCGATTTGGGGAACGTGTACTGAACTGCTGTCCCTGCTTGTAAGGTAAAATGTAGCAGTTATTTGACAGTGCAGAGAGAGACTTCTCAACTGCTCAGGGTAATAATAACATCTGCAGTTAATAACAACCGTCCCCTCGGTGAGTGTGCCAAGAAATCTGTCATGGCTGCAGAAGACACCAGCACTGTGTCCCCTAACGCTCAGTTGAAGCAGTGATTTAACATTTGACTCCAAGGAAGTGCACTAGCAATGCTTCATCTTGGTTGAGCAGCAGAATGTATTTCCAAGTAGTGTAATTTGGTTACAGTTCCTGGTTGGGCAGGCTTTTGTCAGCCTGTGTTTTTGCAAAGGATTAACGTGGGTCATCCAAAATGAGTTTGAGATCTGTCCCAGGTGTTACACTGAAACCAGTGTATGCTGTCAGAATGTCCTTATCCCTTGATGTGCAACTGATCTCTATATGGTCTGAGTTGCATGAAGAATTAAATTATGCAAATGTAGAAAAGCTGAAGGAGTGTAAAGAGCACCAAGGTAGTGGCACATCAATTAGCAGTATGCAGTTTGTCTATTTTGGAGGCTAAAGAAATGACATACAGTCATAAAAAGATCAACCTGTGGGGAAATCAAGTGGTGACATGAATATGTTTATTAACTTACTACTTTTTGCTGTTCTTAGTTCAGATCCTCGGAATTCTGTTTACAAACAGTATTTAGATCATAAACATCTTTTGAAGTACTATTAGTCTGGTCAAAGAGGGGCTTTGCTTCAAGTTTTGCTATGGTTTTACGCTACGTGTTATTTTGGAGCATTGTTACTTTAAATTAATATCACTTAAAGTAAAAATAATAAAAGGATAATCAGTGAGTAATTAGCTAAACATTACAAGAATTAGAAGGCCTATCTAGCAGATAGGTTTCTGCATCTAAGGTGTTGCATAACATTATCTTTTGATGAATAAGAAGCCAGTGCTGGAGATCACAGAATCAGAGAATGGTTGAGGTTGAAAGGGACCTCTGGAGATCATTTTGTCCAACCCCCCTGCTCAAGTATAGTTATCTAGAGCATGTTGCCCAGGACCATGTTCAGATGGCTTTTGAATATCTCTAAGGGAGGAGACTTCACAATCTCTCTGGGCAACCTGTTCCAGTGCTCAGTCACCTTCACAGTAAAGAAGTAAAGATCTCCCATCAGAATCCAGGACTGACAAAAATCTGCAGTGTTTGCAAGTAATTTTGTTGTCAGACATTTCTATTTTAACGGAGCAAAATAAAGCTCAGGTTTTTGTTTGCTGAGTCCTGTAAAGAAAGGGGGGGGGGGGGAGAATCCTATGACTTTACAGTCATATTTCCATGTTTTAGGCTCACTGTTGCCAAGTCTCATGTAAGATCCAAAGCGATGATCACAGAAAATCTTTGGACAAGTTTTCTTCACACACTGTCATTTCTGGCTTTGCAGTTAATCATAAAAAAAGCCATTGATCCTGTACCAAGTTGATGAGCTAAGAAGTAAAGCTAAAGATAAGATTTTATCTCTGCCTATTTTTGTTACTGATAAACTACATATAATGATTGCTTAACAGATGTGTAAGCTGTAATTGTGCCAAAGACCTTTAAGCTGTTATTGAGGGAGCAGCTTGGGGAATTTGTTCAGATTTCTAAGTTCATAACTTCTCCTCAGGCAACCAGTAGAAAGCCAGATCTTAACTAAAGAGGTCAAGGGTTGCTTTTCAAAGTGAGGTAGGAAAATTAGAAGAGAGAGCACAAGTCTATTGAGCATTTTCATCATTTTTGGCTTTTTCAGGGTTTTGATTGAAATGGAGTGTCTTACACAGCATAAGTAAGGAAGGTCAATTTTTAGGTTTAGGATTTGCCCAAAAATGTACCTGTTTTGTCAGGAATTCTCATATCAACCTAGTAGATGATACTGATTGTAGCACAGAAAGAAATGAAATACAAATATGTTAAGTGTTCTCAGCTGTTCGGCAAGATCAATTATTTCCGGTAATGATTTTGATTCAACAGTGCTGAGTTCTGGGGGGAAACAATTTCCTTCCTACAAAGCAGATATAATTTAAAGTTTCAGGAGGGTACCGGAGTTCATTGAGTTGCCCTTGTTTTGGATCGTAAGCTTGATTTCTTTTGTAAAAAGGGAACGGTGGCTCTTAAACAACCAGGCTACAAAGAGGCAGCCTGAGGCAGGTATTTGTAACTGTCTTCACTCTATTTTCTTCACTTTTGTTTCAGGTCGAATGTTTGCCTGATGTTTGTGCTACTAATCCCACAGTACCAGGAAAACCAAGTAATTTTTTGATCTGATAAGCTTATGAATGCTTGTTCCCTTTGGCTGTGCATCTCGTGCTTGGATTATCCCATGTCTAGGAGATTTAAGTGCTGATCAGAGCCTTTTTCCTCAGCTGGAACATTCACAATGGCTGCAGGCATCTTGTCAATCCCTGTGCAGATTCATAATGTTTTAACTGAGCTGTTTCTGAAGTCTTCCCTTCAGTGGGAGACAGAGGCAGGAGGCCAGGGGGGAAGGGCGTTTGTCCTGGATACTCTCCTAATCTCATACAATTCATAATAACCATAATATCCTTGACATGTTGGCAAGTTTTCCTCAGCCAAACTTTACTTGAAAGTTATTTGGGAGGGTGGAGGATACAGGTAGGCAGAGTATGATTTCCTTACAGATCAAGGAAGTCTTCTGTATTTAAGTCTCTAGCATAGTGTTTACTCTTTAGACTTTACTGCGCTGAGAGTAGAAACTCTTGCTCTTGTATAGGAAAAAGTGGTTGGCTGATTCTGACCTTGCTCGAAACCCAGAAACATACGGTAGATGCTTGTGTTATTTTCTGTATGGGGCTGACATATAATGTAGGGAAGAAACTCGGATTTTGTTAGGCCCTACAAGCCGAGTTTTGTCAAAGGAAAGACTTAAGAAATTCAGGAGTAGTCAGCAAGCAGTGTTCTTCCCCCTGCAATGTGATTTGACTGTTAACACATGCTGGGAACAGGGTGCTCTGCAGGTGCATTCAAAGATAAATTTACAACTGATCTATTTCCATCCCATATGTGTTTCTGGCAAGAGGATCCCTTGCCAGCCTCCTGCATGCATCTTTGAAGAAAGATAACCTATGTTTTTGTGTTGCTATTCAGTGTAATCTGAATAATTATATCATAGTTGATGCATCATTTGAGAGTTGTCTGCATGTTCTAATAGTCTTGTTAGGTCAGTTATGGGAGATGTTTCAGTTTCTTAAGATCAGTAGAAAAAAATGGGTAAGCACACAATAAAAATAGCTCATACATTGTCGCATGTGGAGGAAGGTTCAGTTACATGAAGTTCCTTGTGTAGTGGGTTAACCTGTGTGGCTGTGTGATTTTTTTTTTTTTTTTTTTTTTTTTTTGATACTGTGCCCTCTGCATGCAGTTGCCAAACGCTGCAAATAGCAATGTGACAGAGGGTTTTGATCAGAAGGAGGTATTACTGTCTGCCAGTGTTTGCCAACACTTCCTCCTAGTAACACTCTTTATCTTCTGATAACCTTATATTGAAGTGGCATCAGGCTTTTAGCTTCACAGTCTATAATCATCTGATAGTGAAGTCAGATCAGCTGGAATAAAAGCACGTAGTGTTGTGCAAAAAGCAGTTGCGTCAGTAGCTGGGAGCCCCTGACTTCAGCGCGGCTTGTGCGTGCTTGGCTTCCTTCCGTATTGGCTATCGTGTCCTTATTTTTGGTAAGCTGCAAACAGCGGCTAGTTAAGCCGTGCGGCGCTAGCGCTGCACTCGCTGAAAACAAGCGCGGTGGCCGCTCCCCCTGACACCCAACGCAGCCGTTAACGGCTTCCCCCTGCAGGCTTCGGGCGAGCTCCGTCTGTCGCGAAGGCCGCGGGGGCGGGCACGCGTGCTGATCGGCTGGCGCCTGAGCCAATCAGGGGGCGGCGGGCTGTCGCCCGTTGCTTGCTGCAGCCAATGGGGCTCCGAGTATTTGCGAGGTGGTAAAAGCATTGCTCGCGACAACGACGTTGGAGCAACATCCGCGGAGGGTGTGGGCGCGCGTGCGGGCTGTGGCTCGCGCTGCCACCGCGGGGCGGCAACCACCAACTGACGCAGGGGCCCGTCCCGCGTGAGCACGGCGGGGGCAAAGGGCTGCCCTGCCCGCCCGCCCGCCCGCAGGGGCGCCGCTGTCGCCAGGTCAGGGGGAGCCCCGGGGTTGTGGCGGGTCGCGCCCGGCGTTTGCTCCAGCGGGATTCGAGGGGCTTCGGTGAGGCCCGCAGACTTGCCTGAGGAGGGCGCCGTCTGGTCGTGCTTAGTCCTTTTCGGGAGAGGAAAAGCCTTTTGGAGCTGGAGCGCTTGGTGGTCTTTTTGGCTTTCTTAGCGTTGTGGTGCTTCTAATGTCAGCAGTAAGTTCGGAGAGAGTAAAAACTGGGCAAATACAGCCAGGGTATGGTGCAACAACTCACCCAGGCTATCCCAAGCAGCACATGGAGTCTAATCTCATACTCTCTAGGTTGAGGTTTACATGACTACATGAGGTTTACATCAGTTTTTCAGCTACTCCACAATCCTTGATATGAAAGAGGCAGGCTTGGACGTAACTTACCTCTGCTATAATAGAGCCAGGTAATTTGTGCCAGTGTTGTGGGTATCTGCAGCTGAGTGAGCTGTGTTCCCTTTCTGGTAAAAGTACAAAGAAATGGTTTTATTTAGTAAGCCTAATAAATGGATTTTTCTCTCAGCAGTCAGTTCACACATGCTCTCTCTGATCGCTAAAGGTGTTCATGCCTGAGAGAAGATGCTGGATTGATCACGGCATTTGTTTCTACTTTCTCTGGTAGAAAACACAGGATATCTGTAGGTCACTTTTCAAAGACTCTTTGAATGTAGTGCTTAGCTAAAAGTTATCTAAAGAAAAGGGATAATTCAGTATAAAATGCTTATTTTATATAAATAATAGTGTGCTGAGCTAGACAGCACTTCACTTGATACAAAAGCAAAAATGTTGTTTTTCCGTTTTGTTTAGAGCTAAGGTAGCCCATAATCAGAATTCAAACAACTTTAAATGTGTCTGAATAGTGCTTTTTTTTTTGTGAGTATTCACCACCACATGTTTTGATTATAGAACCAGGTCTTACTTTGCTAATCAGCCTCAAAATAGCTGGTAGTAGAATCTGCCCACTTTGCTTCCATGGGGTTATCAATGCTATGAAGCAGTAAACTTTACTTTGCGGTAAAACTGATTTACAAGTGTAGAAAACAAAGTTAAGAACTGAGTAAGACAGTGGCATTTGCATATAATTGGTTTTAGGGTAAAAATGTGGTTTCAGATGATCTTTTCCTGCAAGTTATGGGAAAATAAAGTGTTTGCTTTTATTTTGAAAACTTCCTATTTACTATGCTAGAATATTATAAACAAGGATTGTAAGTACATTTTTGTTGCATGTGTTCATAGATAAATAATTGATTCAAGAAAATTAACTTGTTATTTTTTTTCCTCTTACACTTTTGTTGGAATCTGTGAGAAGCTTCATGGTTGGAAAACATGCACACTCTCTCGTGTTATACTTAAGTAGAGCCTGAAGACACGTGAAAAGGAATGCCAAGCAGGCATTTTTTTTTAATTGTGAATTAAGTTTGTTTTGAAAATATTTATATTTGCAGATTTTGAAAATAGTGAGTTTGTCAAATATAACTTAAAATAGAAAATGAAACGAATACAGCCATACTGAAATAAAGTCCAAGTCTTTATAGAGTCTCTTGGAACACTCTGGATGCTCTGAGAAGTCCTGCATCCAAGATCATAAAGAAGGCTGATGTTTCAGAAATAAATTATTTTTCAGAAAAAAATGTTGAGGTGAAGTGAAGTACAGCAGTCTTACTACCAGTGGAGGTGTGTTTTTGTGAGAGAAGTCTGATACAATATTCAGTATTTTTTGCTTGATGTAGGAGAGAGTTCTCTGTGCGTATAGTTTATTCCTGTACTGTGTTGAAGAAATACTATAAAAATGCATAGAAATATAAATTAATTTTGTTTTCCTCTTGAAACATTATTTAAACATCTTCAGATATGACTTGTTGTTAGAAATTGGAATTCTGTTAAGATGTATTGTTGCTTTTTTTTTTTCCTGTACACTGAAGTCCTAATTTTGATCCCATTTAATCTGGTTTCTTGCTGTCAAAATAACACTGTGTTGTGGTTTGCTGTGTTTACCAAAAAGCTAGTTGTGGTTGGAAGACAACACTGAAAATTCTAGAGGTGCTGGAGGAGTGTGTAAAGTATCCCGTGGTTAATTATAGCTATGTAATACATGCTGATAAATATCTTGAGGAATCTAAAATAATAAGCTAGGCTGCTAGTCATCCAGGCTAGTAACAGAAGAATTGATGGTAGGTGTAGATGGAGAAAGTAACATAAATCCCAGTACGCTGTGAAGAATAAAAACAACCAAGACTTAACAAACACTTCACTCCTCCTGCACTAGCTCAGTTGCTTTCATTTTTCAGAGCATCTCTCCTGTAGTTGGTTAGTCTGTCTCTCTTTCTCATACGTATTTATATATTTTTTTAAGAAATAAATTAAAAGCCAGTAATTAAAATAGATCCTGCCTATCACAGCCTTCACTATTATTGCTCAATTATCTGTATAGTTTATTAAAATCAACTGCAACTAGAACAAACTTGCAACAAAACTAAGTGACACTAGTAGAACACTAAACCAAATTCATGATATCTAAATTTATTTTGTAATGATAAAAGAAGCCTTGTATCTGGACAAGGTAGAGAAGTGCGAAAAGCAGAGTCACTTTGGGTGCTTCTATGTAACAGACTGGTTTCTTGTAAGAAAAGCCATTCCCTACGTGGTTACTGTTCCAAGGGCCTCTCTGACCATGTTAAGCACTATTCTGGCTGGGATCTTTATCACTTTGAATTATAGAATTTTAAATACAGGAACTAGTAGTTTTACCTCTGCTCATTCTTTCTTTTTCTGGTCAGTTATTTAGTGTGTTTTGTGTGACAGTTTTTTCTCGTTTTAAAGTGGTTCACTCTCTGTACTGAAGAAAATTAGGAAGAATCTTTACTTATTTCCACTTAAAGAGTTTTCCAGTGGTTTGTCGTAGTTTTGTCTTCCCTTTTAAATGGAGTTTATTATGATAGAGCAGAGCTAACTGTTAAAAGTGATGTACTGTTTTCTCTGCCTTTGAAGTATGACGGAATATAAAATACCATTGGCCTTTCTGGCTTGCTGGCATCAAACCCTTAATTACTTTCCTTATTGTCTCTTAGAGGTATGTGTGAAACTTGTCTGCTATTTGATCTCAAACAGCTATGAAAAATACTGTGTTAACAGATATTCATCCTTTCCCCTTTCCCCAGTTCTTTCTAATAATTACTAGGGAAAACTTTTTTTGCCTCTTCAGTTCATGAAATGCAAAACAGATGGCTTTCGCAGAGCTTTAGCAGCTCAGAAATGCCATTTAACTGTTGAAATAAGGTTTACCTCTTAAACTACTCCATTTATTTTGATCTTACGCATCTGCTCTGAGACAGGGACTGCAGAATTTTGTGGTCATTGTCAGGTCAGAGAGTGCAACTGGTTTTTCGTAACTGATAATACAAAAAATGGTGTTGTGTAGTGACAGAAATAGCTTCCACTGACTCTCTTCCTCTGCCTGGCTCTACCTTTCCTTCCTTGAGAAGGTTCAAAGGAAGCCGTGATAGAAGCTGCACTTTCATGCTTTGCGTGCTCTGAAGAAAGTACTTTAATGACCAGAGCCTTTTCAAGTCCTTTTTACTGTGATTTCCAGAAGCAGGTGAGGCTTTCTGCACTCCTTGTCCATCTGTCTGATGTACTCTCTCCTTTGCTAAAAGCCATAGGCCAATTTCAACCAAACTTTAAGCTCAATTCTTTTGTAAAAATGGGTAACTGGCAGGGAGGAAACCCAAATGAGTGTTTCCCAGTGCAGAGGAGCAGACAGAACTCACCTGTAAACCTTCCATTACACAGTAGCCAAGAGTGCAGGTGGTGTACACATTGTCTTCCTGTTTTGCAGGCAATGTGATGGGCTGACAGGCAAGTAGCGTTGTTCTGGAGGAGTGCGTGCATAAGGAGACAAAGGACAGAGGTCATATTTAACTTCCTCTGGATTATTAATAATACGCTGCAGAGAGCTGAGCTCTTCTCAGATGAGAATGTATTTTAGTAAATGATTTCTACTCCCCCATGCCATGGCTGAGCCTCTCTCAATAATAAGCAAGTTGATGTAACTCCTCTCTTTAGACAAAAAAACACATGACCTTCTTTGTGACTAGGTTTCACTGAAGTGAATTTGTCTGTGGTAACTAAGAGAATATAAGGCTACCAATGCCTGAGGGAGCATATAGAATTTCTTCAACGCTTGAAAATCCAAGATGAAGCAAACATATTTTAGGTGAGTTTATTTATACATTGGACTCCAAGGATGAGGAATGTAAAAAGACAAAATCCTTTTCTACAAAATTTGAGCAAAAGATAGGAAACTATTCTGTGCTTCTGTATTCTTCCTTATCAGAAATTAGATTCTAACTTTGTCTCCTTTCAGTGGAGAGGCAGTGTTTACCTGGATTGCAGGTTAGTTTACTGGATAATCCAGTCCCTTACTATCCTTTATTCACTGCCTGGTAGTTGTAAATTGTGTGACTTGCACCTGCAATTACAGTGAGATTGCAATTTATTAATTTATTAGCTCAATGTCACTATAATTATTAGTGGTAGCCCCTGAAGGCTGTACAGGTGGGGCTGAGTTGGGTTCTGAGGTCAGAGGAATCCCCCCCCCCTTTTAAAATAAGTACTAGTGTGTTTGACAAAAGTAAAGTTAGTAACTTGACATGAATTAAAGGGGGAAGGTCTTGGTTATCCAGGACAAGAGGTGCTATACACAGAATCACAGAATGGTTGAGGTAGGAAGGGGCCTCTGGAGATCATCTAGCCCAACCCCCCTGCTCAAGCAAGATCACCCAGCACATTGCACAGGGTAATGTCCAGGCAGGTTTTGAGTATCTCCAGAGAAGGAGGCCCCACAACCTTTCTGGGCAACCTGTTGCAGTGTTCTGTCACCCTTACAGTAAAGAAGTTTTTTCATAATGTTCAGATGGATCTTGTGTTTCAGTTTGTGCCCACTGCCTCTTGTCCTGTTGCTGGGTACCACTGAAAATAGTCTGGCGCCATCCTCTTGACACCCTCACTTAAGATACTTGTATACATTGATAAGATCCTCTCTTAGTCTTCTCCATATTGATTAATAGCTCAAAAATACGTGTATCAGTTTAAACAGAATCATGTGGACTCATGACTGCTGATGCTGAGAGAACAGTTTTACTACTGCGTCTGATTTACCTTCTCGGCATTGTGTAGGATTTCTAAAGAAAGAAAGAACAACTACTTTCTAGAAGAGAATCTGGCTCTAATTCTTCAGATGCTGTGTTTCACACACTTTTCATTCTTTGAAGTGTTTATGCTTGCAGAATATTTTGTACATGTAAGATACTATGCTTTAAGATTGTTAAGCACTAAACTCCTTGCAGAGGCACAATACATTCATCTATAGCAGGATCTACTATCGGTACAGCAGGCACTCCTACAGGCACAGCAGGAGAAAATGCAAGAATTTGTAGAAATAGTGAGAAAGTAATCTATGGTGTATGAGAGGCAGTACAAGAATGCTGAAAAGTTGCTTTTTTTCCTTAAACTGAAATCCAGTAATTAATTATTAGTGCAGCAGCTTTTACTATTTATTGGTGGTGACTTTTTAATACTGCTGAGGCTCTTTGTAGAAGGAAAGGAAACCTGCTTTTTTTTATTATTATTATTCCCAGAATCTCATGTGTGTATATGGCTGTGCATGTGCAGGTGTTGTGGATGCCAGCAAGCTGCTGGAAGGCAACCAGAGAGTGAGGGGTGTATGTCCCTCAAGCTGTGTGCTAGGTGTACTTGGAAAGGCTGCAGCAGATGTCTTGACAGCTCCAAGGCGCAGGAATGGAGTCACTATTACCTGCTGAACTACCAGTTAGCCATAGTGGTAGAAAGTTATGCTGCTGAGCATCATGGTTTTCAGGTGTACAAGAAAACAAAAGTCTGATAACTTTCATTTACAAGAGCTTTAGCTTTAATCTCCATACCTAATCCTACTTTTGATAACTTCTCCTAATAATACAGCTCTTAACCATACAAGTGGTGGATAAAATGACAATTAATTAAAGCATTTTTGTAGTAACAGGTCTGCCTTTTTTTTTGTTTGCTGAAGAGAAGAAAATCTTACCTACTAACAAAGGTACATCAGTAATAACGTATCTTGGAATCTACCTTTGAGAGGTTACAAAATAAGTGTACAGAATAGCTCCAGTTCGACCTATTTAATACAACTTCTGATGTAAAATTTTTTATCATGCTTGCATTTGTTTTTTTTTAAAAAAAAGTTTTACAGGCTTATCAGTTGTTTGATACATAAAACATGATTTTATTTAACTAATAATATTTTTTTGGCTTCGTTTCAGAAAGAATCATGTAATAGTGTAGTCCAACTTAGAAGAGGAACCTTCCTAAGCAGAAAAACAGATTCTGGCACTCAGACTGGAGCTCTTGGAGAGCTATATCTTGTGAAGCCACAGCATGACCAGGAGCAAGGCCAGCGATCTGCAGATACTTACAAGCAAGCATACAACTTCATAATGTTACATAAATAGATGCCTGAAAAACAGGGAATAGTCTAGAAAACTTACTTATACAATTAGTGAATTCTCACTCAAGGAAAAAAATTCTGTACTATACATTCACTGCCCTTTCTTCATCTGCTTAAGTAGAGGTATTTTTGTGTTGCATTAGTGTGAAACCTGACCTGTAGACTTCTGCTTGTCATTTAGATTGCAGCCTGGCTGTTTCAGACACTGTCCTGCTGAAAGCCACAAAAAAAAAAAAAATGTGGAAGAGCTGAAAGACCCACCACATTATTTTATTTTATGTTGAGTGTGTTTTTAGCTAGACAGTGTTAGACATTATTTTTAATGATTATACTACAATTTCATGCTAGTGTTTTTTTTTTTTTTTTTTTTTTTTTTTTTTTTTTTTTAAATGTAGTCACTCTGGATGCATTCAGCATGCAGACAGAAGTATGCTTAAATGTTGTTCTAGGCTTTCTCCATTTAAATCTGATTGACTGTAGGTAGGATTCTTTCATCCAGTTTCATGTGCAGCAGTGTTATGTACATGTTGGGAAAGGGCTGTGCAAGGCCAGCTGTTAGTGTAAACTTCTGGATCTCCTGAAAACTGACCTGAAGTTTTATATGCCTTTTTCAGATCAGAATTTGGTTGCTGATCATGTGGTTTCATGATCAACTGTTGTGCTTCTCTCAAACAAGTTATTTGACTGCATTGTAAATAATTGTGTTAAGTCTTTCTTACCTAAGGAAAATTTTGAGCAGACAACTTACTTACTTACTTACAAAGCTGATTTTTCTTTCGATTATCATGTACAGTAAAAATTCCTCAATGACAGTGCCCTCACAGATTGGCATCACCCTTTTCAGTACGCACATTTCTTAGAAGTTTTAATGGTATGTGAAATTTGTGTCTAGTATATGAAATATGTGTCTAGTAGAGTGACAAGAGTTGTTCCTCCCAGCTTACAAAGTGAATCCTATAAACTCCCAGTACAGGACATGAAAAGTATACTGCAAGCATAGGTAAGTAAGTTCTGTTTTCATCAGTATAAATCAAAGCAGTGCAAGTATGAATACTCACTCATTGTTATGGATGAAGGAGAAATTATTTCATTTACATGGAAGGCTTTACTACTTTGAAAACTTTTCTTCCTAGAAACAATGCTGTATTTGTGAAGTGAACAGACTGCTTGGCCTTGTACCTTAAGTGCTTTGTACAGTCTTTTACTGTTGCTTTAGAGCAGCTATGGGAAAGTAACAAAAAAGTATGCCAGGAGGCTTTTCAGTCCCTTTGATGTGCACTAAGGGGTAAAAGGGCTTTTCCTGTCAAAATTCCATCTGCTACTGAAGCACTTTCACAAAGCCAAATCCATTTCTCCTTATTTTTTTTCCCTCTCCTCTCCTGGTTCAGATGTGTAGAACTTTAAATGTAAAGTTGAGGCAGCCTGAACCGAAGTAGTAGTATTGCAAATTACTCTTCACACAAGACGCATGTTTGTTTAACAAGGTGCAGAGACAGGTAAGGAAGTGACACATGTTCTGCTTTATGCAGATAGCTTTTGTCCCATTTGAGGCCAGGCCCTCTAACATAGCAGTCAACTAATGCAGAAAAGCTCACAAACATGCTGGCATTCATGTTCTGAAAACCAACCTGCTTGTAATGTTACAAGAATGTTTCATTTGCCAAGCACCAGAATAAGCCATTTAGGATTCAATTTTAAACTCATGTTATTTGCAAGAAAGGAACAATTGTGTTTTTCTTGCTTTAGGAGCATCTCTGTAGTGCAAGAATTAAGATGAAGAAATAGAAGGCTTTGAAAACAAAATCAGCTTTTTCTGGATGTGGAAAATACCTGTGATCTGATGAAAAACTAAATCAGCACTACCTCTGCTACTATTGAGATGACAGGTTGACCAAGGTGGGGAGGTCAGGTGGTCACTGTAACTGAGCCATGCAGTACACTGGACTGGAACCTGCCTCATCACAGTACCAGAGCGGGCAGCTGCCTGTGCTGTGCCTCAGCCCCTCCTCACGCAGGACTCCAGAGCCAGCAGGTAACTCCAGGGAAGCTCCTGCCTGTAAATACCACTTCTCTGTGCAGCCAACTCCAGCTACGAGGAGTTCTGGTAAGTGTCGTCTTTCTACTATGCTAGGTGAGATGGGGGAGGGAAGAAGCGGTCTTCTCTGAGTGGCTGCTATGTACAGCTACTGATAGGGCACTACAAGGTAGGGTACAACCCCCATTGTAGTATGTTAACTGATAAATATTGCTCTTGCCTTTCCAACCTACAAATTAATTAAAGTAGGTGTTAGGAAATACAAAGATATGTAGCATAATACTTATGTACAATTTATTTAAAATACTTTCAACATACATTAAAAAAACCCTCACTATTTATACAGTCTAAGTTCTAGCAACATATACAAATACTGAGCAACTACAATACATGCTGAGGTAAGAATGTACATTCTGGGAGAACAGTCAAGCCATTTTCATTCCAAACAAGATTGAAATGCATTTTATATCCATATTTCTTTTTATGTAAAAGAGCCTCATTAAATTTACCTCGGCTTGTATCATATACATAGGAAAATACTGATCTTAGGTGTGTCATTGGCAGCTTACATTTGCAAATCAGTGTTTGACAGTTCATAGCATATGTTTTATACCTAACTTTTGCATATTCAACCTTATCTTCTTACCCCTAGCAGGTAAAATGTTCAGAGTTGAAAGCAGGGAGCAAAGTATAAGACCAACTTCTTTCATAAAAAGAACTTACATTTTTAAACAGCCATTTCAATCAACTGCTCACACTGTTCAGATAATGAAACTGTATTAATGCTGCTTCAAAATAAACCAGTCCACTGAAGAACTGTTTAATACCATCATGGCCTACAGTATACCTGTAAGTAAGTCATGCCATACCTGGCCTACAGTAAAAATTAAATGCACGTTTCCAGGAATGTTTTTACTACTATGAACACATCCATTTATTTTTATGGCAGATTAGCCTAAATTGGTATGGTTTGAGAAAGCAGAAGTTTCTTCACTTAGCTGGAATCAGTATATTGCGTCTTGATGCAAAGGAATAACCTTCCACTCTTCTCAAATAAAATCAGCTCAGTTATTCTCAGTCATAGTTGTTACCAATGGGTAAGAACAATCTTAATATTTTTAAGCAAAACTACAAAGCTTGCAGACTAGCTTTATCAAGCAGAATAAGCTGCAATAGTATCAAAAGAATACAACAATATGCACAAATTACTTTTTCTTGACTTGGTCTTGTATATACCATTCCTTACTTCCACATTTATATTTAGGCATTAGAAACAATTCTTAATCATTTTCACCATGAAAAAAACGGTCGAAGTAGGCTTTAAAGCAATACAGTGTTGAAATTGTTGTAAAGCAATACTCTAGATGTTGAATAGGCCACAAATAATGTTGCATTACTGTTTCAGCTTCTGTGCAAACAAATTTTCAAGTGGTAGGTTAGAATACTGTACTGGTATAAGCATGTAATGGTAGTCATTATTAGCAATATTTTAGTTTCTATTTGTATACTATCCATTCAGTACATGGACTATGGGCAGTAAACAAGGCTCATTTGAATTACATCAAAGGAAAAAAAAAACAGGAAAAGTCCATAAAACTGGGCTAATGTATAACTAGGGGTTTTCACATTTGTAAGTTAATTCAGCATCCTCCCAACAGTGCTGTTACAAAAAAATGGCTTTATTTTTTAGAGCTTCTACTACTTGTGTTTATATTAAAAAGGCTGTGCTTTCTTTCTAACAAGATAAAAAAAAATGGCAAATGTGACATCCAATTTGTTTTCATTAGGTGATTATCTAAATAAAACTAGTCTATGTTATCTCAAATAGAAGACTGCAGCTTTTCCGTAGTAGAGAAAACTGGAACATTTAAAGGTTATATATTCAATTAAATGCTTCTGAAATTGATACACTTTGAAAGAAGCTGCATCTCTAGCAAAGGTTTTGTAATCTTTTATACTTCTAATGAGGAACAATTGTAAAAAAAAAAAATCCCTAGGGCCAAGTTTTCCAATTGTGCTAAAATGTACCATATGTGCTAAATGTATTTTTAACACCCAACTTTATGCACCATTGCAATATTTGTGTGCTTCCTTATGTACACACAGAAGTATATACATATCTTTGTATATGCTTACATCTTAAAACACACAATAGATACAGGGAAAAAAACCTCCCCAACTCAGTCACCTTGAACACTTGGAAGCTTCTTGCAAGCTGACCACTTGGGGAAGGTTTTGAGTTCAAGGCAAACAATAGTAGCCTTCGGTTAATAGGGAAAACATAGAAGTTGTCTTGTAGTTTCCTTGAAAGACTTGGTCTGTGCCTACTGTATCTCTAGAAAGCAACAGGACTTAGTGGCTTAAGATCAGACAAAGAAAAATTATACAGCTAGCAGATTCTAGTTTTAGAAAGATAAAAGAAAAATGGTATGGAAAGCATGTGAGAAACCCACACCTGGTGATTCCCAATCCTGTGAACAAAAGTAGCATCAAGACCACTTTGCCAGGAAGTTAATGTTTTTTTTTTTTGCCATCAATCCTAACGGTGGTTTTTGGAAGTTCAAAGTTGTGCAGCTATTCTACAGTGGAAAATGAATTTTAGAAGTTACAGTGCTTACTAATGGTACTATTTCTTAAAAAAAACAAAACAAAAAAAACAAAACAAAAAAAAAAAAAAAACCCCACTCCTAAAATCAGTACGTAAGACCTGTATTGCTGACTTTCGTACTTCAAGCTGTTTCTTCCAATTTATAATTCACATCTATGAAATGCTGAAGTTAATCTTGAAAAGTTGTTCTTTTATGTCTGACAGACAATTGTACAGTAGTAGAAAAAAATCCGTGGTTTCTCAAGAGACAAGCTGTAATTGTATATCCTCAGGAAAAGGCAGAATTACTGGTTTCCCAAATCTCCGATAACACACTTTTTGGTTCAATTGTATTATTTAAGACAAATAATATTAAGACAATGTGATCTTAAAAAATGAAACTATGAGCTTTAAGGAGATGGCTTTTAAAAACAAGCCACTTTTGCTGTTATCCTACCTTACTCACGAGCTAACTCAGTTCATCCTTATTCCCAGTGGAATGGGGCATGCTCTGTGGTACTTGGTATACCAACTCGTCTACAGCACCTGGCCCCAGCTGCCCCTTTGGCGTATCATACAGTGCCTGAGCTGATGAGGAACTGTCTGTCCTAGATAAGAGTTTATTGTAAGTTCCTGCTAGTGGAGGAGCTTGATTCCCTGCAGTTTTGAAGGTGGAAATAGAAGAAACGCCAAGAGGTGTGCTGGGATGACTGGACATGTCCATGATTATTGGAGTTGCATATTCTGGTCCAGTTATAGGTAGTGGCTCAGCATAAGCATGATAAACTTCTTGTATAGGTGAATTGTAAGGGTCCAGATCAGCATAACTTGCTTCTTTCCCTTCGTCTGGTTTAAAGGTTGATCTCTGATGGAGCGTGCCGACAATTCCCCCTACCAGCGGCTGAGCATACTCTGTGTAGCAAGCCCCAACAAAGCAAAACACAAATACATTTAATGATTTTTTTTATAATGGCATCACATTAAATAAATCTTATAATCAAGAGTGTCACTGCAGTTATTATCCTAGATCAGACCAGTGGGCTCTGTCTGCCAGTGGTATGTGCTTCAGAAAAAAATAGTCAGTTCCAGGCTGCTGGATAGCTTCTGCTGTGAGGTTCTGATTTCTCAGGTTTGTAACACTTTTTCCTATATAAGGTGCAATTTCCTGTGTTGCAAATCTGCCTCAAAGCAAACTGTTTTTTTTAAGCTTTCTTCCCTAGAAAATACGAATTAAATGAAATTATCCTGGCTGGCTTTGGCTCAGCTGTGGTTGGAGTTGGGGGAGAAGCAAGCACATGGTCCACTGAGATGTTTTAGTTTGACAAGTAATCTGAACAACAAAAGCTGGAAGTGAGAAAATGGGATAACTAACTGAGTAAAAACAAACAAGCTGTCAGCCAAAAAAAGAAGTAATTCTGCTTGCTGTGAAGACAGAATGTTGCAGGTCTGCATATTTCTGTTATCAATAAGTAAACATAGACCCAAAGGCAGAGTCACTCATCCTTCTCCAGTGACTAGTTCACCAAGTAAATGGCATATCCTATTATCAGCAATTCTTCATTTTTGAAATCGAAGGGATGACTTATTTCATACAATCTTTGCAGGAAACCATGTGACATATTAGATTTATGTATAAATATGATGTGATGAAGTTACTTTCAGTGATGAAAACAAGGCTAAAGAGACATTCAGCCCTTCATGAATTTGAAGAACAAATACAAGCACAGAAACTTTGGAGTTAGTGCATTTACTTGCGAAAATGTCTATCCATAGCATGTAATCATTAAATAAATACATACTTCCATGGTACTCTGAGAACAGATCTGAAACAGTCTGTGTTTTAAGAAATGTATGTATCAGTAGAACTGTTTATTTCTGCTCTATCCACCCAAACATGCAGCCTAAATTGCTGATTTTTTGGGGTATTTCATATATATTACATACCCCAAAGCAATAATAAAAAGTACCTGCAGACTCTGTCTGTAACATTGTTGGGACTTCTCTTGGTCTTAGGCGACTGACTTCACTGTTGCTGTAGCGAACAGGAGTTTCTTCATGTTCTGCTGATTTGGTGGGGAGAAACTGCTTCATTCCTTTCCACCATCCTTTACAGATTTTTTTTTTAAAAAAAGGTAAGAATGTATACATATGTATGTCCTGTGTTTGAAGCTATTGAAGAGAAAGTCTTTTATACTATTAATTTTATGTTTTGTAGTAGCAAGTAAAGAAAGCAATTATCAGTATTTGCTTGATCAATCAATAGATTCAAAAAACACAAGACAATGTTTAACAAAATTTGAAGTAACCTGTGAGACAGGTCAGAGAATGGGTCAACGGAGTTGAACAACATTTTTTGAAATTGCATTTTGCTAAATTTCAGTGTCCCTTCATCACAGATTGGCATACTAAACATTCATATTTAAACAATCAGGAAAAAAAAATCCAGTACGTCCGTGATAAATACAGGATGTTTGGACTGTAACATTCTAATATAACAATGCTAGGTCTTTTCAGAAGTGGACATACAATAAATAAGATCATTAAAAGATTTCTCGCCTAAAGTATAAGGTGCACTTAAGACTGTTAGTGAACAAATGCACAGATGTGGAATACCAAAATGAGAAGAGAAAAATGATGCATAGTCAGATAGATAGATAGTAAGAACTTGACTGCTTCAGCAGATCTTTCAGCTCTAGCCTAAGAGTTCTCAGGGCACTCGATAAATGCTGCTCTGCAGAAGTGTCTGATCTCAAGTTAGTGGGGAACAGCAGCACAAAAATGGAAAAATCTACCTAAAGGGGAATTCAAATAACCCCACACTCTTAACAGAGCAATGAAGAAAGATAAACTTGACAGATCTGTATGCCAAGATGAAAGGCATTTTCCAGGAGGAAAAATACCAGGTTCTGATTATTAACTGTTTAAAAACATTCCTTAAACATGAGTTTTCCCCATCTTGTTGTAATTAAGAGGCTCTAAAATTTGTTTACCAGAATTCTAAAGCTGTAGCTCTGACTGGAGAAAAGACATCTACTTCTGAAGAGAATTCAGAGACCCAAAAGTAAATTCTGCTCAGAAGGGACATTCAGTCACTACCCTTATGTTTAGGATAACCAGCATTAGAGGAAAGTTTCTGCTAGCGGAAAAGAGATCTAAGTCACTGCAATTTATTAAAATACATATTAAAGCAAGAAAGTCACATAAAGGATTTTATAAAATCATTTTTGTTACCTGCACGATCCCAATAAGGTAGATCGTAATTGCCTTCAGTTTTTTTCTTGCTGTAAGAGAAAAAAAAAAAAAGGAGTATTTTAGCTGGTGTGCTTATCAGAAAATGCAGCTGTTCTCTTTACTGTAACTAGGGGTCCAGTACAAGCACCAATAACCTGGCTTCCCCTCACCAGTCTGCTGCTACTGAAAAAATCTGCTCAGGAAAAGCACTTTTGATGAAAATAGTTACAGAAAGCAGTTTTCATTATGCTAGCTCTTAAAATGAAATTTTTCTCACAAACACCACATTTTTGAAAAAAAAAAAGTTTCTAGAAATGCAGACGATGCAGTTCCCATAGTAATATATGCAAAATGTTTCCTTCCCACACACCAGACTAACACTGATTTAAAGTACTTTTTATTAATCCGTTAATTTACCGGTTTCTCCAGTGCCATGCGCAAACTAAGATAAGAATCAGAGTAGTGAAGACCATCACCAATACTGGAACCAGAACTGCTGCCAATGCCACATCTGAAAGTCATTAAACAAAGTGGTATAAGATAGAAGACCTTCTCATAAATCACTTTTTAGTTTGAAGATTTTGGGAAAAAGCACGTCATTTTCTAAATGTTTTTTATTGTCTATCACACTGGATACGCTATAGCATATCTTTAGCTATAGCACAGCTATACTACCCTGTTGGATGCCCTACATTTTAACTATCAGTGCATTAACACTTAGCTCTTCTATATGTGTGCACAATCAGTATTTTTGTAAGTAAGTTTTTTTAAAATCAGTTTTGAAATAAATACATTTTTTTCTATTAAAAAGACATAGATTATTATGAACAAAGAAAAGCAAGAGAGGCCAGGAATAGGCAACCACTTAGGTTCGACCCACCTAAAAGAGGTAAATATCACAACAGTGTCATAATTGATCACAGTTAGTCTATGCAGAATTTGCACTTGCCATCAGACCATCCTGTCTGCTGTCTTCCAAAGACTGCTCTATCAATGACTATATTTGTTCTGATCTTGCTCCCCTCTCTGACCATTTTCTCTGCTAAACAACATGATGCCGCCAGTTGATGTGTTTTTCAGACTTCATGCCAACATGACTGCTCCATAAAAGATTAGCTATGTCAAAAGTATTTTGCTGTAAGAAATTATCAAATTAAATAACAAAGCCGTTACTTCTGATTAACTCTGAAGGGAAGTCCAAGTTGCAGCTTTTCCTTTTGATGAAAAATCTGTTCAGTAATTAAAAACTGAACTTGGTTTGAACAACAGCTTTGAAAGCAGGCACTTAATTTTTACATCTCTTACAAAACTGGTTTTGCTTCTGTATACAGTATGCAACTGTACATTTTCATCACAACCATCTTTAATAGAACAATAAATATTTAAAAACTTATTTACTATAGCATATAAAGATTGCAGAGAAAAGCTAAATTCAGAAGAACCATTTAAATATATATGAAGTACCGTAAGGAATTCTCAGACACCTGCTTAAGTTTGGATACCTTTGGTTACGCTGGGGGTCACTGTGGTGTTTTTTATTTCAGGTGTGAAGGTTGTTTTATCTGTCTGCAACGAAGTCTTCACTGAATGAATGAAGTCATCACTGAAGTCATTCTTGTCATCGTTGTTCTGATGTGGTGGAGGCATGGTAATTTTTGGAGCACGGCCTTTAGAGAAAAAGTAATTACAAAGGTGTTTGAAGTGCTAGTTTTTCATGTTTCCTTTTTAAGAAAAGGGGGCTGGATCTATTTATTCTAAAACTTTTGTTTGTGTTATGTGATAAGGAAAAGAAAAAAAACCATAAACTTATAACATGGAAAACAAGTGATTGATGTCTTCTGAAACACTTATTTTCCTATCTTATCTTGTTAAACATAAAGGGGATGTTTCCCAGGACAAGCCTCATAAGTTACTTAAAACAAAAAACAACCCACCACACACACAGAAGTACCAGTTACAGAAAGATTCCTCAGCTAAGAATAGTATTTTTTTCCGTGTTGTAAAGTTGCTAGGTAATCTTTACAAACATATTCCATTGCTTCACAGGTTTTGTCTTGCACAATTGAAAGGCTTTAAGTTGTCTTACCTACACTAAACTGACATCCTAGGAGTTCCACTTTCATTGCAATTTTCTGGTGCCATTTTAAGGGGTTAATCCTAAAAAAACGTGCAATAATAGGTGGAATGAAATTATTGCGAACTTCCTGGTAACATTCAGTGTTCCCTTGAAATATCTGGGGGAAAAAAAAAAGACTATGTTATAGAAGTAACTAACACTAAGTGCAACCAATTTTAGAATTTTAGTATTTTATTTACCAAAAGCAAGCAGTGCAGAATCCTGAGAATATTTCACTCCAGAACAGTGCTGTTGCACATCTCCACTCCCCCTGCCTTGCTCACACACAGGAAAAAAAGGGGGGGAGAGGGGAGAGGAGTAAGGGGAGAAACTTGGTATCTCTTGCCTTATTTCATATAAAGGTACTGTGCAATATTCTACTGCTGCTACCAAGGTAATACCTGTTACAAAAAATCCTGCATACTAATGCCATTGAGAAATAATTTTAAGTCAGTGCTGTCTTTGCTCTCTTAGTATTTTCCGCTCACTCTTCAAATATAGCAGGCAGTTTTGACAGTGGAAAAATAGGAATTACCGCTGCCTTTTCACAGTGTAATAGTTTAAGCATAGTCTGTTTTGTGAATGGTATTTTTTAGGAAGAAGTAGTATTTTTTAGGAAGAGACAGAAGTCACATATGTAATCACACTGTCCTCTAGTGGTTGCTGCCCACAAAGACTGAAGGACAAGCAAAATAAAATGTTTGAAGATTGTTAAGAATGGGTTAAGATGGGTTAAGAATGTAAAATCTCTAGTTTACAATCTCACATGGAATCACATTCAGTTCAGGAAGAAAACAGAGCAGAATTTGCATCAAGAAGGAGCTAAAGCTGATCAGTCACTGCTAGTCCTTGCTAGCCAAAGCATCGCTGGTGTATTATTCAGACATGAAGAACTCATGATTTGACAATACAGAATCGTTTTGTCTGGTGGAAATTTATAAACAATAAGCAGATAGTCAGTGAATGATGCAGAGCAGGCATATCTACAAAACTACAAACTAAGTTTTTCACTGAGCTATTTGGTCTAGCCTTTCACTGAGAAGGCTAGACCAAATACTCCATCCAGTAAACCATTTCATTATTTTCTTTGAGATGACTCTGGTTTAAGAGATTCGTGCCTGGGCTCCCTGATATACACAATATGTGCGTCTCCACTCTCCGCTTGCTTACACAAGCACTGTAAGCACTACTCAAGTGCAAGAATTCTGGTTTATCATTACATACTCAGTAACTGTCCTCATGTTTGGAAGCACTGACTGAGCAAGTAAACACAAGTCAATTTTAACTGCGTAGAGAATAAGAAATTTAAATATAAATGCCAGATTTCACATAGGAGTGGCATTGGTTTTTATTCATCTCAAATTAGTTACCAGCATTTTTATTTTTAGATAACCAGACAAGGCTACCAAACTAACTGCTAACCCATTCACGATACCAAAAAATTGTGGTACAAAAAATCTAGGTACAATTTAAAGTGCTGGGAAATGCAAGACATTTGCCTTGAAAGCATATAATGACTGTATTCTTCCCCAACTTACTGTAGTTTAGTTTTTACAAGTAAATGGCTTTCTGTGACATTTATCCTGTTTTTGAAAAGTACTCTGAATTTAAGCTTCTTGCTATACTTAAATATTCCTATAATGAATGGAGACAGATTAAATGGTGGGGCAAGTCTAGGCTGTTATTTTGAAAATGAATGAGTAATACAAAGACGAAAAATAGTCTACATGTCCAAATATTGACAATCTAATGACACATCACAAGAACAGAGACAAAACATTGGGTTCCAATTTGCAGCAACTTTTCCACATATGAAGGCTATTCCTCTATTACTGAACTGAAACACAGGAAGTTGCACCTGAATAGGAAGAAGATTTTCTTTACTGTGAGAGTGACAGAGCACTGGAGCAGGTTGCCCAGAGAAGTTGTGGAGTCTCCCTCTCTAGAGATACTCAAAACCCACCTGGATGCGATCCTGTCTAACATGCTCTGGGTGACCCTGCCGAGCAGGGAGGTTGGACTAGATGATCTCCAGAGGTCCCTTCCAACCTTAACGGTTCTGTGATTCTGTGATTTTTGTTTTTAGGCTGACAAATAGCTACAGCTCACACCAGAGGATTATTTCTTTCGATAAAGATGCAAATCAGAAGCAAAACACATCAGTGAATCTGAGAGGACACATATAATCCGAACTGCTGTACTATATTCTTCTCTGTGTTGTATCATGCCAGTTTCCACTATTAGGAAGAGGCACAAGCAGCATCCAGACACTTTAGCAACAAATGCAAAAGTCAAATAGAAAATCTACAAGTCTGTTTCTGATCTCCAGGAGCTGCCCAGCACTGTCTGACCATTAGTCTCACTTCAGGTTTCTAAAGATGAGCATGGAAGACTGAAGGAAGTCAGAATCACTGATGTTGGCTATTGTCTTCAGACAAGATTAACATTAAAGTAATTCCTTACTCCAGGCTTTTATTGTGACCAAGCTTTTGATGTTAAGTATCAGGACACTAACTCAACTTTGCCTGCAGTTCAGCATTTCATGTTCACTTGTTTTTTTGCACAAAAATTTGCTTTGCTTTTTTTGTATTTGCTTAATACAAACAGTGCAAGTATACTGAAGAGAAACCACTTTCATATTCCATTTAAACTTCCTACAAATGCCTCTGTGCTTTCAAACTGATCTTTTCAATAGAGCAACCTCAGCCTGTCATCTCTCCCCAATCCAAACATTTTCTTCTGTTTTACAGATAAAAATGTTAAGAAAATGAGTACTAGCACACCTCTATGTGATTGATGATAGTTTCATCATTGAGGACTGCAGGAAATCCTTAGAAAATCTTCCAGTCTTCTAAACACCACAGACAATCATTGTTAGTCAGTTTTAATCATTTTTCAGAAAGCAACTGAATAGTAACTCTTGATTTGTCTGGTGTGCAATTATACAAGACTCAATGGGAGAAAAAAGTGCATAAGCATCTAAAAGCAAAGCTGTATCAAATGAGATCAAGCTAGAAAGATGAAAGTAAAGATTAATCATACTGATTGCCTTTTTTTGTGTGTCACTTCAGTATTTTCCCTCACAGCCAATACTTTTTGCATATGTAGTCACATTTATACATTGTACATGACAAACAGTGCAAATAAAAAAAGAAAAACCTGTATCTATCTATAATACTTAAGATCCACATTTTGTTACCCTTCATGAAGTTGCAAGAAAAAGAAAGAATATGCTCGGACTATAATGCAACAGCAGCAAAAATTTCTTAGGAAAATAATCATATTAAAAACGAAGCCTGAATCTAGGAATTTCTAGCTAACCAAGGTTTTACTATAAGGCCAGAAGAGGGCACTCAAAAAACTAGAAAAGCAAAAGGGGTGGTGGTGGTGGTTTGTTTTGGATACTTCATACTAACAATCTGTTTGTTAGTTCATATGTAGATTTAAGGAGATGGACCAATCCTGGCAGTCACCAATGTCTCCTCCTTTCAGGATGCTTTCCTGCTGTCATTATGTCCAGTAGTTAGAAAATCTCTTAATTTCACAAGCAATATACTTTTACATCTCACCTAATCAACAGGAGGGTTGGAAATGCAACACCAAAGGTATTTTTAACACCTGAAATCTTTTCAGGTGTTCCTAGGCAGAAGTCTGAAGCTCAGACTGCTGAGCTGGTTAAAACAGGTACTTGGGAAACTTAACTACAGCACTGGTCCGCAGCACGCTCCTGCTTAACAAGAGCTGCAAGCAAATGCAAAGGTTTTAGTTTCTTATTTCATCTGCTGGCAGGACGCTCTGTGGCTTTTAATCTATAGGTTGGGGACCATCCGCAGGGACGGGGGCTGGGGAGAAACAGGTAGCTCCCAGCAGAGTACTGCTTGTACGTCCTTTGCCTTATGACCACAAGAAAGAGAATCTGGAGACAAACTTGAAGGAGGGAGACAGAGTGGAAATGATCGTCATACCCCACCTGGAGGCACTTTTAATCCATTCTAAGCAGAAGAAAATCAAGTATGGCTTATGATTTACCCTTCTTAAAATTCATTGTGCTTTTATCTTTCTAAAAAGGAGAAAAGTGGACTAGGAATTTTTATGGAGGGAAAGCATGCCAAGTACTTTCTTTATAGCTGACATTTGCAAGCTCCCTCAGTAACTAAATAAACCAAGAAAACCAAATACATCTTCAATAGGAAGTCTGAAAATGAAAGAAAGACACCGATTTAACAAGATGAACTGACAAAGGATCCTAAATGAACTAGCTTTTCTGTTCCATTTGTATATGATACCACAGGCCTATGAAAGTAATAGGAATTACATCTAATAATTTTAAGAAAACCGAGAAAATCATAGTTCTAGTGAGCAAGAATCCCATCTTTTTTTAACAAAATCTGATGTGAAATACTGGGAAGAGGTAGTGCATTAATAATCTCATTTTTACTACGTAGTAAAGTACTGAGAAATTTTAAACACGGAGAATGAAATTATCTTGTTACTAACATTAGTATTTCTTGAGGCAAGTAAGCCTTTGGAATCACTGCATTTTTGTTTTTTAAACCAAATTCCCTTCCACAAGGAGAGTCTTCATCATAATAATCAACTAAGAAACTCACCAGTATTTTGTCAAATAAAGAAATATTAACAGAAAAATTACAAAAGGAGGAAATTATATAACCTTCTAGTAGCTATACTATGCCCAGAAGATGATGAGAGTCAGAAATCTTAATTTTGAAAAATAAAACCCGTTTTGAAAGAAGTCTGATCTGCAAGGGATGCAGTAACAAGCAGCCTATTCCTAGCAACAGAAGCTTCATGTAAAGAATATTCCCATCTCCAAATAGTCATCTCTGAATTTCTACACTGTTATTCAAATCTTTACATATTTGTACATTTTCAGATTTCCTTCTGTATAAATTCTGCTTATGCTTCAAATTACACAAAAATGTAGTTACTTAACATTTCCTCACCATACCAAAACTGGTCATATTTACAATTTTGAAATTTATACAGAACATACTTAGAAAATATGTGGTATTTTTACCTTATCTCTATCAATGCCAAGTTCTCTGTACATTGTCCATTTCTGTGCATCATTACTGTATAAAATTCTGTAGGCTGACACATAATAGTAGTACTCAGGTAAGGTTGACCCAGTTGTTATAATACCTGTGAAAAACAAAGGTTTCCTGTTATAGAAAAGCCACATACTAGTTTGTGAAAATTTGATATATCAGCTTTTTAATCCAGTTATATAATTGAGCAGAATCTCCACTAGTCCAGTTGTATTTGGAAAAGTTGTTCATACAAGACATCAAGATCTGCAACGCCTACAGTAACTGAAACGTCATAAATCACTCCATTTACTTTTATATTTTAGTTTTCATGATACAACTTTCCTAAGAACTTTTCCCCATTTTTTGATGGTTCACAGCCCAGTTCTGGCCTGCAGTTGCAAAGATAATGCCACTCTTCCCTCTTTTTTTACTGACAACCTAGAAGAACTTTTAACAGAACTGTAGCTTCCTAAAGCAGGCGCTTCAGTATCAGTGAGACACAAGAAAGGTGTTTTATAGAAGTTTATTTGCACAGGAATTAAAGTAGTAATGTAGAAAAAGAAATACTCCTGGGGAGGTGACAACAGTGGATACTAGTAAACCTGAGCTGTATAATGACAGGAAGCCCCACTGCTGCAGCAGAGGGTACAGCTGAGATTACAGCATTTCCTACAGTTGACAAAGAGACAAACCCAAGCCGATCAAAGGAGGATGCTTTAGAACAGGCTTAAAGCCAGCACTTCTAAAAAGCACTCTGAATTTTGACTTAAGTCAGGTTGCAAACACGACAATTAACAACAGGGAAACAGCTCTGAAGGATTAAATCAAAAAAAGGAAACACCAGCCTTAGCACAGAGGACAGAATAGCGGCACTACCCCTTTTCAGAGTCTCTTTTTAGGCTGTCCTTGAAGTGAACGCCAACGTGCAGGCGCCTTGGTGCTTCACTACTTGGCACGAGCCACGCTGCCATCAACTGCATCAGTAGGCAACCATGCACTCACCCAACCCAAAAGTGTGAAGCAAACCATCCAGAGTGCCAGGGAAAACAGCACATCCAGCTGCCTCTCCACGCAAACACTGCTACTGAATCACAGTGGACAGGCCAATACAGTCTTGGTGAGCAATAGCAGAGCCCAGTCCAGATTCTGGCTGCATCAGTCTGCATCCTTTGGTCCATTTGCTCAGGGAAAACACAATGGACTCTGCTACCACCCCAACCTCCAATCCAAGTTCCACTTCACGCAGTGAGATGAAGGAGAAGCTGACAGCTAGTTTACTCTTTCCTCTGCTTATCACATGGTTGCCATTAACTGCTGTCATCTCCACTTATGGATTTACTGCTTGCTTTCTAGGGAAATCTAGAAGCATGAGTCAGGCTATTGGTATCAGAGGTAATAGTAGACTGAGCTGAACTGAATATAGCTTTGCAGCTCCAAGGAGATAATCAGCAGGAATAGGGAAGCCTCAAGGCTCCAGTAAAAAGCACAGGAATCACTTCAACAAATTCTGATGAAAAGGGCATTTTCTACTATGAAGCACAAGCAGTTCACCACTGATTATAGGCTTTTCGGTATATTAGCTAGGACATGGAACCAACCTTGCTGTAATGGCAATGAAAAGGTACCTGGATTTTATCCAGAACCTAAGCACTGGAAAAAAGATGTTAGTAGCCCACCTTCCCTTCTCCCTGCCCCCCCCCCCCCCCCCGAATAAAAGCCACACCAAGTTCACTTACTTACCTGTTATTCTCTTTTCCTTATTCAAGTCTATCTGCAACCACTGATGCTCATCACTGATAAAGGCAGCCCAAGGAGGCCCAGGCCTTTTCAGTCTGGCATTCTCAGGTTTCCAAATGTTCACTTGTCCTGCTTGGTCAGACCACTCAAGAATAGATGATGCCATAATCTGGGAATCAGGGATTACTCCAGACTCCATCCCCAGTGTCCCATAGCAACCTAAGCAATGAAAAAGGTGAAGATTCAAAATGAAAATGAAGGTTACACAATGATTTTATTTGCTCAGAGTTTAAAACTTGACATGCAAACATTACAAAATGACATCTACATTCATTCTGTAACACCACCACTACTGACAAAACTCTTGCTCTTCTCCTGCTTACGTCCAGTGATGCTGGAACAAAACTTCTGGTCTCCAATATTAAATGATTTTTTGCTGGCCCAGGACTAATGTGGGTATTCTCTCAATTGCTGCCCACACTCAGCACTAGAACAAATCCTTGGGGTAGCTATCATGGTGTAGAAGTCCATCACATGGCTGATGCAGGGTTGGGGAACAGACTACTTGGTCATCGATTCCTTTTTGTGCTTATATAATTTATTAACCCTATCTCAATATCACAATATTAGTTCAAATAATACAGTGAAATGTACGTAGGAAGCCATGTCATAATGCTCCCCTTCAGAACCTCCTGGAAATAAACTGTATATTTTGGCACCATTATTACCAAAAGTTTCTTCCCACATCATAGTCCTCTGATGGCTAGAAAACATCTCCTAAAATCCTGGCTAAATCCCTCTGTGGTGAGTGGATATCCATTTGCTCTTACACAGATCGTTTTCTGCAGTGCCAGTGGGATTCCCCTCTCCAACACGTGTTTCCTGGACATATTGGCAGAGAGCGTTTGCCTTCAGTTGGACTGTCTGTCCAACTGCTGCCCTTCTGCTGCGGGGCTGCCCCTCTCCCTGCAGGCGTCCGCGGTCTCCTCCCCACCAGGTCTGCGCAGAGCGACCTGCAGGTGCGGAGCCTGCAGGCGTATTCCAGCAAGGCCCTGCCAGTGCCCCCGGCGATGGCGTTAAGACCTCCCCATCTCTGCTAGAAATACTCTGACTGCTACGGTGGAGGATCATGTTAGCACTTCACTATATCCCCTGTGATCAGAAACCTGAATCCTTTCCATCATCTTGCTTCCACCAAAGTGCTGCCAGTTTTCAGCAGAAACGCCTCCATCTCTAGGTGCCTGACCTAGTATGTTTTGTTCTACGACTCTTCAACTACTTCAGTCTCCAGATCAGTCAGATCTTCCCATACAAAAGTTTCATCTTCCTCTGTGCTGCCCACACCTCTAACATTAGTAACGTACTCCTTCGTTTTGTGCCAAGTCATGCAATCAACCCCTCTGGAAGAACTGCGCTAGTAACTTCACCACAGTCAGATAATCCTCATTTATGCACAATACATAGCCCTTTTTGTCCTTCAGGTAACTTCTGACCCACCCAACTACACATATTTCAATCAACAGCTTGTTTCTAGCTGATTCAGTAATTTCTCAAATGTTTCACTGAAATCCAGATAAGCTAGATCACCATTCCCCTTGTTGAGAAATCAGTTATCAGAAAAAGATGTTAGCTTCTCCAGCCTGCTTTTGGGAAAAGCCATATGCCATTTTGTCCTATTCCTTCCTATTTCCAGGCCATTTAATTTGTTTTGTAAGTACTATCAGAATACATTTTGAAGACAACCCCCACACACACACTCCTTGAGGAACTAACGTGTCTGTAGTTCTCTGATCACCTTGTTCAATACTCTCTCTAGTCATAAGGTTACCAGACATTCAGTTCCTTGTTCCAGCTCTTGCAGAGGTCTGGGAGAGAGGTTACTAGAATATTATGTGCATTATATTTTCTAATTTTTGCTCAGCTGTATTATTTTCATCTCAAAACACTCACACCCAGCAGCTTCCTGCCTTTATCTCCCCATGCAGCATGACTGACCTTTATTAATATATTAGGCAAAGTATTTGTTTACTTTGCGGGGGGAGTAATGTATGTGACTTTCTATATTTACATTACTAAATACTGACCCACTGCTTCTGTTATGGGTTGGGTGGGTTTTTTTGAATCGTTATTTAAAACATCATTAGTTATGAGACTAAGAAAAGGCCACTATTTTCATGGTATTTCTAACATTCTTTCAAAGATGACATTTAAAATGATCTACAGAGAAGCTAGTCTCCTTTTAGAAAACCATAGCTAATTCATCTGGAAATATGATAATCAATTCAAAGCAAAACCATGGAAAGCAGTAAAGCTTTAAAAAGCAGCAACATGTCATGCCAAGCAGCAACATGATGCACAACTGTGTAACAAGATGGCAGCCAAGGAAAGTCACAAAGAACACAAGTGCAGGTAAAGAAACAAATGTAGAAGGGGAACAAGGAAGTTGAGGAATCATTTTGGCTTTTCTGCTAGCTTTCCTAAGAGATAACAAAGAAACTGTACAGAGTAAAACTATTTCCAAAAAAAAAAAAAAAAAAAAAAAAAAAGAATACACATTTTTTACAAAAAAAGAAAAAACTAGAATGTGCCAAGCTCTGCTTTACCAGTGCTTTTAAAGTATGGAAGTCTCTTTAAAATGGATTATAATACAAGAACAAAACACAAAAGAATCTTTCTGAAGATGAGCAAAGCTTACTAGTAAGCAGGAAAAGATGTTAAAAGACAGCTGGCAGGACAACCACTCCATAAGCCTGAGAAGGCAGATTTAAAAATATATAGCATTCACTAAACAAACAGATAAGACTATAAGCTGTTGAATAAAATTAAGTTTAAGTATTAAATACTGTATTTGTTTATGTATACATGAAGCACTGGGCAAACTTGTCAAAGCAAGCTAGTAAGTAAATTAAAAAATACACACTACTGAGGAATGCCATTAAAAAAACCCTTACTAACCAGAACAAAACATAAGAAATAAAACACATGCACACTTATTTCTACTCAGAATATTTGTGCAGAAATAGCACCATGGAGCACATGTGATTATGCTTACCGCTTGTCTTGAATGTGAAGAGACTGGTGGATAATGGTCCCCTGCAGAGAACAAAAGAAGCTGGGTTGTGTGGTAGTCAGTGGGCAAAACTAAAACAAACTGTTCCTCTTCTGTTTTTCTTACCTGACTCCTTGCCATTGAAATCTGTGCACCTATGCCCAAATAAGCACTGTGTCACAATTAAAGTAACATTTCCCATTACCAAGTTGCAGCATTTTAAATGCAAATCCCTTTTCATTTGAAATCTAGTTGAGAGATACAATTTGTATTAAAGGCTTTCAAATCAAACATCCACCCAGCAAATTATAAGAGGTTCATTAAAATGCTTCGGTTTTTAAAGGTAAGCTAATAATAGAAACAATAATCAGTTTCCTTAGATCACTTTCGTTCCTGGGGCTTCTGAGATAAAATGTCAAGTTACACTAGTTTCCCTTGCACAATAACCTTCTTCCAAACACCCCCACACAGCTACCATGGAAACACCATTATATTAATTGGAATGCAAGCGCTGTTCTGCAAGTTCCTGTATTTCAGCTAAAGCTCTCATGCTTCAATCTTGGAGAAAGTCTAAGGGGAAAAAAAGATCAAGCTTTTGATTTTCCAAAAACATTGTATTCAAACCCTCAGTAATTTCCAGCATCTCCAAAATATGATGTATTGATACTGCCAAAATCCCCAAGAATCTGTTACTCATTATTGAGATTTCATCTAACCATTTCGCAAAGTGAGTCTTCCCACAAATGCACATAGCCTGTTCCTAATGCTGACTGAGCTCTCTAACCTAACATCAGGACTTTCAGTACAAAACTGCACTCTCTAATTTAGTGGAGATGACCAAGCTTGTGCATCAGATTCTTAACACTAGTGTCACTACCGAAACAAAACAGTTGTTACTGCCCCCCCCCTTTTATTGGGGGGGGGGAGGGGGTGGAAGGAGGTTATAAAAAAAGAGAATAATTCCTATAGTTCCTACATTTCATATTGGATGATGCTACAGCTTTGGGGGGGGGGGAAATCCTCTCCCCCTTTTCCCTCAAGAAAATCCCACGTACATTGTTCTGACATGAAATCAAGATTAGCACTGTGCAGAACCATCCTGTGATATTCAAAGTTTTATGAGAAAAATATTATCCACCTTATATATCTATTTTTTCCTTCTTTTTATAGAAAGGGAATGAGAGCATCTCATTAGAATAAAAAATGAGCTAGGAATGACAAACTAGGAAAAAGAAACTGGACTGTAAGTTGCATTCAAATTATTGTTTTATACAGACAGTTGATGTTTACATCTATATCCTGGAAGGTAAAATTCCTTGTAGAATTTGGAAAAGTCAATCTTTACAGTCTAGAGGTTAAAAAAAACAACCAAACAGATAATCATGCCACAGCAAGTGAGCCTATGAGGACCTTACAGAACAGAATCCGCCCACGGAACAGGCAGCTCCATGAACTGAAATTACTCCCAATATCAGATGTTGCCAAGATCTACAGTGCTAAAATAAGGAGGACGTAAGAAATACACTTACGCTTTTGACGTGACATTGTTAGCCAGAGAGCCTTCATAATATGGAATGCCTTTGCTGATTACAACGTTAATTTGGCCACCCAGAGTATTTGATACAACGCCTGCATGAACACCAGCCATGCAAAGTGATGAAGACTTGAAGAAGGAAGAAGAAAAATATAATACTACATTGTAAATAAATAATTGTAACTAAATATTACACTGTACATTGTATATTATAAATAGTCCATTGTCTAGTCAAATTTTTTATTCTTATTCCTTAAAGAAATTGTTCTTATTTAATTGTATTCCTGTTATTTAGAAGTTATTAATCTTTGTTTTATTATGGAATTTATAAAAGCACAATATGCAGTTTTTACATTTCACTGCTACCTAGCCCGGGCACATTTGGAATGTAACACCTGTGATCAGATAGGCATACGCAAACAGCAAGGTGAACAAGTCTGAAGAAGTCAGGTACTAATTGTCAACTTAAACTAAATCTTTTACACCAGACAACAGAAGTGCAATACATACATAATCTTTTAATAGAAGGCACACTAAAAGTTCGTTACGTCGTGATTAAGGACTGATGCATTGCTGATTTTCTGATGTTTAGCAGATGGGTTGCATTTCTTGTTTTAACTCACGGTTGAACATGGTATAACCATCCATCAATCTGACCCATATAAATGTACAGTAATATGTGAATAAAATTTGTTCTAGGGATTCCTATCACCTATGTTGTACAGGCCAGTTGAGATAAGTCACTCAAAGCCTTTTTGCAGGATACCCTGTTCCTCCCTTCTCCCCCAGAAAACTGCTAGCCCAGATCTGCAAACACATGTAGTGTCGTCACACTTTTCTGACACAGGACATACATAACTCTGCAAGTCAACATTTACGGCTCAGTTGTCAAGTGTTTTAGAACAGGCCCTCAAACCTGTAACAAGGCTAGAACAAAACTAGCAGGAAAAAAAAAAAGAGAGAATATATTTTAAGCACTACTACAGCATAATTTTCTCCAACATTTCTCCACAAATTAAACAAGTTTAAATAGACTCACAACAGAATAAAACATCACCTACCACTCAGTCATCTACGACTGGATTCCCTGGCTTGCCAGGTAGCTCTGCCGCAGGCAGCAGAAGTGTCTCACTATACCCAGGTGTTCGATCACAGCCGGGAACGAGCAGAGCAAAGCTCTGCTGCCTCCTGGACCAAAGCTAGCCCAGGAGGCCTTCTCCAGTGCAGAGGCGAGTCCTTCTGCCCCAAACAGGCTCGACAGAGAAGTCATGGGCTGAGGAGCAGAGAGACAGTCTAGCTGCAAAAGGCTCAGCAGCCCTCGCTTTGCACCTGTCCCTGTGCCGAATCACAGCGGTGTCGCTGCACTGCCTGAACCACGTTTCCCGGAGGATTTGTGGCTACGGGCAGCGCAGCAGGGAGATACACAGTTGTTACCAGGTGCTCCCGCAGCGTGCGGCACTGGGTACACAGAGATACACAGTGACTCTGAGGCCCCTTGCTCACACCAGGACTGCTGCCAACCTGAAGAATTTTATAAGCTCCAGTACGGTTGAGTTATCTGCGAAGGGCCACCTGGGTATCCCCCATACACCTTCCAGTAGCCATATTTAGCTTTTTATTCCTACTGGGATATCCCAGCCCTGACTTATCCAAGCCAATGAACAACAGATGGCAACTGCAGATTTACATTTAACAGCTCCTGCCCCAAACCATATCTACTGCTAGCGCTTACTGCTAGGCATGTTTGCTGTACTGCTCTGCCACCCAGTCCACTGGCTGCTATTCAGCCTCAGCATAATACTTCGGTTTGCTTAGAGGGAAACCAGCAGGTCTGCTTTACAAAAGGGAGGCTTCATGGATGAATTTCTCATATTATTTCAAAAACAGAACAACCTTCTCCGCTGTGGTTCCTTGAGAAACAGTTGCATGGTGCAGCAGCCCAGGACAGCCCTATGTCCCAGGCACACTGGGGAAAAGAACTGCTCGCTGAGACTTTTCCAAAGGTAATTCTCCTTTCTGTTCCACATCCCCAAAATATCCCCAAAGATTTCCAATAAATGTAATTAGGTCTGGCTCATCCATTCAGCTCCCCTTCCCTTCTTGCTTCTGCTTGGAAAGAACGGGGGATTCTGCAGTCAGTGGAGGGCTCCTCCCTGCGCACCAGAAGATGTCAGCAGTGAGCGCTCCAAGTCCCCAGGCTGGTGGGTGTCACGCACAAATGATTCAAGGTTTAGGGTATTTTTAAACCAGAGAGCAGCTCAGCTCATTAGAAAGGGCTGCAAGCGAAATATCTACCTGAAACTGAGTCTAAAGTGAAGGCCAATTTCATTTTCTTCTCCACAGCTTGATTTCTGGGAAATTCTCTGCCTTCTATTCAGAGCAATAAAGTATAAAGAAAGAAAGTTCCAAAGGATTTATTTCCTTTTTCTTCTACAGAAACAAGTTTTTCCAGATTTTGTGAAAAAAAAATCCCTACAAGTAGAACTCCTAGCATGCTGCAAATCTGTTAGGCAGAATATCAACTTCATCTTATTGATAGGCTCAACAATTATCTGAGTGCTATTCAGGGAGGAGTCACTGTGGGCCAGCACACATAACATACGTGGTGGCAGTATTGCATCTGGGCCTGGGGTTTACAGATATTTGAGAAAAGAAAATCAGAGACAGGCATACTTTAAGTTCATGTTAAATACTAAAAATCCTTGCTTACAGAAATTTTAAAATTCTTTCATTTGTACTCAAGCTAACTGCTTATTAAAATAATAAGTAGACACAGAATTTTAATTTAATTAAATAGCAAAATAATAATCATTTAAAAATAAACAGAGCAAACAACTTCCAGTCCTATGGCAGATCAGCTAATTCAGTTACAAAAGTTTACATCTGAAAAGTAGTGGCAAAAGTTTTTGCAGAGTTTTAAGTAAACAGAACATGTCTAAAGATGTTACCTGTCAGTTTATAAAAGTATTCATGTTATAATGCTAACTCTCCTGTTTTGATTCGCAACCAATTTTATAACTGCTGAGTGTCGAAAGTATTTCATATCTCATTTTGTGATAGTAAATTAGATAACCAGTGACAGGCTTTGTGCAGAGAGGTATTATGGTGTCAGAAATTAGAGGACACTATTAAAAAATGTCTTTCTCTTTATAAATGTGACCTTTACACACTTGAGAAAGCCAACAAAAACAAAATGGGAAGCATGAAAGAATATTTTGGTGATCCACCTTTCTCAGCAGACTTTACAAAAATGTTTGAGTTTCAGTATGCTACGCCACTTCTTGGAAATGGTCGCAACTGAAGCACCAGCCATTTAGCAGCTGTGTAAGAAATCAGTAGCATGCTATTCACTTTAAGAGGCACAGCTTCCAAACCCAGGCAGCAGAGTTAATGCAGATATCTATAATATAATTTCAATCACATATGCATTTTTACCAAAATTCACAAAAGCCCATATTATTCAGTTTACTTACATCTCTGTATCCATGGGGTATAGTCCCAGAAATATCAGCAAAAGGAATCACACATCCAGCTGGACAATACTTACTGGAAGAGAAAAAAAATACCAAGTCAAGATATGCAAAGGACTACAACTCTTATAAAAATTTTGTTTAAAAGAGGCAGTATTTTTTGATTTGCAGTATACTATATTGTCATTCACATACCATTATGCAATGATAACTCCTAATTTAACACAGATATCAAACTAGACAAGGATATATTCAGTAAGAGAAGTACAGAACGGGAGAACAGGCCTTTGAGAAGACAGTTAAAAAAAATCTGAGGTGAAACAGACACTTCCAGTTTGAACATAGTAAATTAATAAAGCAAACATTTTATAATAAAAATACTGCATGACTTATGAAAATTGGAAATCACTTGCACACATAAGTACCAATATTTGTGAATTTATTTTATCAATTAGGACTTTCTGTCTACACATTCTGCATCTTTTAAATAGTGCATCTGAAAAGTAATGCTATGTTATGATAGCTTCTAGCAATGCTTTGATTATAAAAGAATGACCAAATTCAACTTATACCACTATCTCATTGAAAGTGAATAGAAAGATATCCACACCTCTGATGCAAGTCCACATTCACATGCTAGTGCTATTATCCTGTGCATATAAAAACCATTAAATCTTAAAGATTCAAAAGTGAACATTTTCACTACAATTCAATAACAACTGAAGGTCCATGGAAGTGGTGGGATCTGGAGACTGCAGCACACGCTGAGTAAGGGCAGAAGCTACAATGACAGCCTTGTTTTGGAGCTTGGGAAAATGAAAGAGAAATGCAAAGGTTGCACCTTGAAAGTTTTCATGATGCCAGGATTTAAGTTCTCCAAAATGTTAAGTCCACAGACTTCATAATAGTCTGCAGCTTTAAACACTGCCCTTACTTCATATGAAAGTGGGGAAGAAAAAAACAGGGAAATGACTGTGTTTCCTTTATCAGAAGGAACAGCATTTTATGTCTCTACAGAACCTCATTATTTCAAACCAAACTGTGAGATGGGTTTGTAATTTTTTAACCCATTTCACAGTTTAGTGTTCCTTTGAGAGTTATAATATGAATTTCAGTATCCAAGGTGCATACATGCTGTAATACATGTTTATAAAAGCAATATTCTTTCTATGGGAATGAGATACTCTAACAGCTTCTATGTGTTAGTGCAAATTAATGGGGTTCTACCACATACTACATGTAAGGTAAAAAAATGGGAGAGAGGGAGGAAGCAAGAGTGCAAATGTCAAAATTATTCAGCTCTAATTCTAATTACTTTGTTTCTTAAGTCTTCTGGATAGCCAGCTTTCAAGATGCATCAGGTGTAAGTAACAGAGTGAACAAGAAACATTACAGTGACTTCAGTAGAGAGGACGAGTAGAATGGGTAAAACAGTCTTACTTGAGTTCTGGTTCAGAAAAGTGACTTGCATTGTCTAAACAGGTAATTAGGTCTGGAAAGAAAATATGTCAGGTCAAGAGGATGATAAAGACAACAAGCCTAAGTCTGACTTTTAAAAGTGCACCAGAAAAAAAAATCATACACCTGAGCCTCTCTGGCTCAACCAAAAGTCACAGAATGAAAAGGCATATTCTTGTGAAACAGTATCACTGCAACAGAGTTTATATTATAGTAGAACCTTGATAATTTGTCTGGGAAACCCACTGAGAATATTGTGTTGGCAAGAAAAGCAGCACTAAAAACATACTCACTTTTTGTGCAGCTTAATTTTCATGTATAGCTATGTTTTATAGAACCTATGAAGGCAATAAATATATGCTCTGTTCACATGAAACAGAAAAGTAAAATAATATGCTAGTCAAACAGGCCTGAGTTTTAAGCATTTAGCAGTCCTGCAGCAATGAAAAGAGGTAGCATGGGGAAATACAGTGCCACATTACTGGCACTCATGACTGATACCTCAAATCTTATGGTTCTGTCTGCTTTGTATCAGCACAGACTGTTAAGCCTAAAATACAGAGAAAAATATCAGAAAATCCACATAATTAACATTAAAAATGGAAATTCTTCATCTATTCCCTTTAGAGCTATTTCTAGTAAAGGTTTTCTCAAACTTTGTGCCTTGCAAAGCAATTGCTGACAATCCTTTGTTTCTTTACAGACTGTGTAAGTTATTCATGTTTACAATCAGTGGAAAGAGATGCAAAACAAATACAGTAGCTTCTTCTAAAGGCTAGAGTCACCAAAAACACGGAGGAAAAAAACAGAAATGGCAAAGAAAACTAAAAATTAGTGAGTAGATTATACAATTAAAGAGTTACAGGAGTATAGGAAGCTGTTAATGAAATAAAATTTTCCATGAGGTGGCTTTGTACAAAATATATATATGTTCTGTAAGAAAACCTTTCAGAATTGATTGTTGATTATTATATTCTGATTAAATGTATTTCATTCTTTATCTAGACAGCTGTTTCATTCGTAACAGCTGACTGTGATTCTTACTTTGTTACCAAGAGAAAGCCTCAATACTATTTTCTTAAACTACAATAACTTAAACAGTAACTGAATCCTCCAGATTCCTTGGCAGAAGTATTAGGAAGACTGCTTTAAAATCCTTCAGTTTAGAGGTTAATTTCTGAGAACACATAACTGGGGTCAATTTGTGAGAACAGGATCAGATAAATACCTGACTTGTCAGTGGTTGAATAAGATGCAAGAAATCCTCGCCCAGAAGTGTGCGTTCCACTCATGAACTGTACTGTGACTTCATTACTTCTCGATTTAATTAAACCATCCATCTGGAAGCCAAACCCACAGTATTTTCCTGAGGGAGGGACACACACAAAACAACATATGTAATATGCAGCTCTTTTTCATACACAATGTAAACTCATGTTACTCCTAGCGTGTAGTCAAAAACAAATCCATTTACATGATATTAAGGAAAGTAGCCAGTGCGCATTCAAAGCAAAGAGCAGAACATGGGTACCATATTTATCTTGTCACCATCAACAGGGGAGAGCCTCTCTCACCTTTAAACACTTGCAAATAAATGTGACTTTATCTACCGATGCATAGTGGTCACATTCAGTTTTTCAAAGACCTTGAGAAAGCTATTAAGGAAAAGGACCAAGTTAGGGCAACAAGAACCATCTACAGAAGGGGTGAGAAAAAGTCAACTGTTTTTCTTATTTTTGGACAATAGCAAACATCATTCCTTGCACTTCAGCATTACCATACAATCATATCTGAGTGCCCTGATTATAAACTGTCAATTGGTTAATCTTCCACTTTGCTGCAGAAAACCCAGAAAACCTGAGAGAGATGCTGGAACCAATCTAAAAAAAGAAAAAAGAGAGAAAAAAAGAAAAAAGGAGAAAGGCTGCACTAGCTTGCACTTTTTTGTGTCTGGATATTTCTCCTGCCATCCAAAAAGGCTAGAAATAATGCATTTCAAAGTGGGAGGCTGGAATCTGCAGATTTGTCTATATTTGCCTATGAAGTCTTAGAATTACTACCAAAAGATCTGACATTACTTGGATGGGTGGCTATTAAACAGATCTAAGGCAGTATAGAGGTCTCCAATCCTACCAACTAGGAACTATAACAAACTGTTAACGAGTTTATTAACTAGTTTAGAGAAAAATATCATCTCTTCTACAGGCTCCCAATGACATATAGCATCTACGACCCTATTTAAGATTCTGCAGTGGATAATCAGAATTGCAACACCACTTGCATCAGTATTTGTCATCAGTTAGTAATAATGTTATCACATTGGGAATAGCAAAAGAAGCCAGACTCTTTTGAATTATGGAAAATAACTAATACTAATGTAGAGGGAGTAGGATAACAACGCCCTGGAGAAACAGTTGTAAACAAATATGCTAATACATACTAAATGCCTTTAAAAAGTGAATGGCTCTCTTGAACACTATTAACATAAATTATAAATACAAATTCCTATTATTCTTCAGTGTTTTCTAAACATTGCTTATTCTGATTTTTTTTAAACATGGGTATTTTCTAATAAAAATAGAAAATAGATTATTTTAACATATTTTGATGAAATTTCTGAAACTATACAAACATAAGCTCACTGTTGTAAGATGGTTGGTCATCAGCAAGAGTTATAAAGAAAACATTCTCTTTTACCAGGGCTCCACGATGATCCTACATTTTGCTCTAAGTCGTGTTTCAGTGATTGACAAATTGTGTCATTTTTCCAGCTAGCTTTTTTTTTTTTTAATTTCATGTTCAGCCACTGGACCTTGCTACACCGTTGACCAGCATACCCACACCTCTCAGGTTAGGCTACTCAGACTGTCCTCAAGACACCATTTAACCTCTTCGGTAAAAATACACACAGCAAGACATTTAGGTAAACTATGCTATGTTGCTGTGCGCCATACAGATACAACCTTGAACGAACTGTAGACTGGTGCACCTTCTGATGAACTTTTTTAGGTGATAAATCATCCTTCTAGCTCTTCCCTGCCTCTCTCCAGATCTTCAACAAAATTTTTAAAAAGGAGTCACCAGAAATGGACAAAACGTGACTCTGCTGATGACTATCAATGTGATATACAGGAGACACAAAATTACTAATTTGCCTGTGTTTACACGTTGAAGGACTCCATAGTCCTTTCACTACAGCAACATTGCAGGAGGCGAGGGAACTCCCACGGCAGCTTACGCTCTTTTCTCCTACAGATCTGACCTTACAGGGCACATAGTAAGTAATTCTGTAGATTGCATTCCGGTGGCATTGCAATGGAATCTGATACAGAACGTTTCTAGATCTTATTTAAACTACAGACAATTTAATCCCAAGTATTTAAATCTTCTTTTCGTTTACTGACAAATATTGAAAAGACTTGGAATGAGCACTAACCCTTGAGAACTTTATTAGAAACTTCATCCATTTATCAATGAACCAATCCACTAACAACTCAATTTAGAATCCAAGCAGCTAATTTTAAGTCATTTTATGTTAAAATTGTTATCACTGACTTTCAGATTTCATTTAATGGAAGCATTTTAATGTTAGAGCATAAGAGCAGTGTTGAATGCAAAGAATTAAAAACTAAGAATAAATCCAGAAAATAATTTATTCCAAACAAATTTAAGTCAATGTCTAATCTCTCCATTGATTGTTTTTTCAAATATGAACATTTAAACAACTGCATCATCTGTATCTGTCATTATTAATATCACTGTTTGTTCTGTGAATTAATTTATTAGGAACAGAACAGCACACACATTCGCTCAACATACTGTGCTACCATACCAGCTGGGAACAGCTGAAAGTCAAGAGAAACAAATGAAGTAGAAAATTTACTCGATCCCATTAAGTCACTTGTAAAAGTGAGTAATAGTCTTATCAGAACTGGACGTTCCTTGCCATTTAAGGACTTCAATGTTTTGCTATTTTAGAGCAAGTCTGGCTCAACAGCTCTAAGCACATACTTATTTTCAGACACACTTACCTAGGTAACAGTCGGACAAGAGGTTTAAGGAAGCTGACATTCCGCTAGCCTTTGTATAAAAAGGTTTGATTTAGGAGGATCAGTATTTGAAATGAATAAAAACAACCTTTCTGAAGTAAATACCTCTCTCTCCACAGATTAAAGCTTTAGAAAAAAAATAATCTGCACAATAAAATCTAATTTTAGTGAAGGAAAAGTGACAATTCATTCTGAGTTTAATGCAAAATAGTCACAAAGGTCTTAAAAATCCTACACACACCTTGAAGCAAATCAGTGTTATTTGAAAAAACTGATATACAGTCAGGAAATTCAATTTATCCTCTCAGAGAAAACCATGGACACCTATCAGAAGATAAGGGATACTTGAAACACAATTATTAAGTCTGACATGCTTTCGATACCACCAAGATGAACAGCTCAAACCAAAGCTATTTCCATAAAGAAAAAAAGGCATTTCAGGCAGGATATATACCTTTCTTCCTGCACCCCCCCCCCTTTTTTTTAATGACCATCATCATAATTTTGGAATGCCATCTCCATTGCTCACAGAACTTGCTGACCAAGTCTCTGGCCAAACTGCAGGGAATTGTTTCAGAAAGAACCATAGTGGAGTTTCCCTTGGGAGTCTGAAGAATTTCTTCAGACTTCAGACTACTATAGGATAAGTGTTGTATTTAGCATCTAGTTGTTATATGTAAGAACAGAACGTAGTTCATCATTTTTTCAGTACATTTCTAGGAATTGTGCCAAGAAGTAAGGACAGATATTTGCACACACTTTAATAGCACAGTAAATAAAAAGAAATTGCCTAAGAACAATTAGATTAAGAAATATTCCAGCATTCCCAACTGAGAGCTCTTCTGCTGAGCAGCAATGGTCAGTGTTCCTGAAATGAGCAAGTTGCTAGAGAAAGGGACCATCAGACCATTTTGTTTACCACTTATTTTTATACAGTTACAGTTGCATTTGTACTCTCTCCTTTTACTAGAGACCTCAACAGCATACAGTAGAGAATTCCCTTAGCTGTGCTTTCTAGGAGTAATATTAATAAATTTACTAAAACTGATCTCTGATGGTTGCTTTCCTACTGTGGTGAGGAACAGACAATGCTGCGTTAAGGTAGGTTTTGCGGTTCCCCTGGTAAGAGGCTGAGGTAAAAATACAACTCTGATTACAGAATTATTAAAATTCCTTCCTCTACTTCATTTGAGATTCCCGTATATAATACACACCACTTCTCATAAGACTCAAAAGCCCACCCAGTATAAAATGTTGCATGCATATAACCAGGCAAGGTCTCAGACTGCCCCAAATCCAACTGAATTGTAATAGTTTTTCAGGACTTTAGAATATAAGTGAATATCATACACATAGTAGTTACTCTATGCTCAGAGCCAGTTAATAAAGGGTACTTCTTAAGTCACAAAAACGCTAACAATATCAAGTTCTATACAACACAACAGCTTTAAGACAGTGAAAATGACTCCTACCTATCTCAGTCCTGGTGGGGCCAATTCCATTGTGAACTCTTAGGTAACTGGAATGACAAGAATCCGAGTCATCAATATCAAAGTCCCCAAATTTGAGCTGAACTCTCTGTCCAGGCTTTACACGAATTTCCCATTCACAGACTGTGCTATTGGGAGAGGTCTGTGGGTAGTTTATTGAAGCAAGAGTTCCACTTTCAGGGCCCAGAACAGTGTGTCCACATCCATCGCCTGCAAAAGAACAAAAATGAGTCAGCTGCATAATGTTCACCTTCACAGCTTCCCTGGCGACTTTGCCAGCTTGCTCTTCAGCAGTGGTACAATGTCTATTTTCTTTGCCCTACTAATCATGCTGCAAGAAAGCTCCAAGACAAGTCACGCACAGATACAACAGCAATTGTGACAAAATACCATTTAACTGTTGTTCCCTAAGGTTCAAGTTTGGATCGTAGCTGATCAGAGAGTTGCTACGAATTCCCCAACTAGATAAAATTAATCTACAATGACTTAAAAATTTGCACAAGCAGTACATAAAGTGCACCTGTTATTTCATGTTCTCTCAACGCCTACGTATACAAAAAAGCACGTTTTGAGAAGAACAGAGAAACCCACTAATAAAACAAGGGCACATCAGCTTTACCTTATTCGTAACATGATGGGAAAGAACACAAGTGGGAGGACAACGGAGAGCAAGTATTTTATTGAAAATAATTGTCAGATCTGAACATCAAACTGTTGTGGCATTCTCTTCTACTGTAAAACAATTTTAATGTGCTAATTAATCCTTCAGGCTTTTTAAGGGACTGTTTCTGGGTTTGCATAATATATTAGTTTAACTCCAATCTGCGGCCCTCTGTCTAACATTACAGTAATAATTTTAAACAGCAATAACAATATTAAAGAAGATTTGTTAACAAGTGGGAAAATCAGCACAAATTAAGAAATCTCAAAATCAACTGAAAAAGAGCAAAACGATAAATCTATTTACTCAACAACTCAATAGGAATTGCCACCAGTAGGTAGTACAGGAAGCACAAGAATGCATATGTTGCTTGAAAGAAGAAAGTTCTTAGAGCAGCATCCACCCTTACTGGCTCCTCATAAATCACTGTTTCAAGACGTAAAAAAAGTATTTCTGAGTACAAAGCCACATCCCACAACATTAACACCTGCAATAGCATAAACCCCAGCAAAGTGAAATCTCTAACTTATTTTTGATAGCACTGGAGGCTAAAAAGCCCATCTATTGATTTTAGCTACATGAAACAACTAAGCATTATCACCTTCAGGACTTGGTCCTAGAAGGCCTAGGGCACTTTTGGCAGAGAGGTGTTCAAGTTACCCTAAAAGCAATCAGGGGCCTTCAGGATCTTGAAAAGATCACACATCATCAAGAGTAAAGTAATGTAAGCAACAACACTAAAGTCAAAAATCAGATTTGATACACTGCTAAAAAACTGTCTTCACTACCACCTCAAATACATTTATTATCTGTAGGTCCATGTTGCTCTTCAAAATTCGTGCTGTATATACAGTACTTAAAAGGCAATTACTACAGATTTAGCATTCTGTCAAGATCTCACCCTCCATTCACAATGATCGACATTGGTAGGTGTTTGTTGCAACAGCTAAAACTTACAAGCTGAAACTGTTTTATAGTACACATTTCTGCTACTCTACTAAAGTAATCCATACTTTACGGACAAAAGTTGTACAGACATTTAGCAATTTTAACCACATCAAGAAATTCTTAACAAAAGTGGATTTCTTGCAGTACTGAATGGAACAGCAAATCCAATGAGAAGTAAATTGGGAAAAATAAACTCTGTAAAACTGAAGTATGTTTGATCGACCTTTCTGCAAAAGCACTTTGCTTTTAATAACAATAAGTATTCTCTTTACAAGCTGAATACCTTAAAAGCTAACTGTAAGTTCTAACAACTAGACTGCTGTTGGTGTATGTGCTATTATGAACATGCTGCAATTTTTTTTTCTGCTAGCAATCGTGACTCAAAAGGATTCACCTTCTTTTAGAACAGGTAACTGGGATATCTGCTCTAGTACAATCAAAAGTTCAATTTGCAATGTTTGTTCCACCCCCGGACCCATATTATTTCCGTTTGGGTAAAAGGCTGATGAATTATACTCTACTTAATTTACATTTCCCCTTATCAAAAAGTACTGTATTTTACCTTCCTGAATTGGTATTAAAACAATACCCATGTTACCAAAGGGGTAGTTTAAGTGACACATTTTATGTATTATTTCAATCCTAGATTCTTTCTGAAGACATGTTATAAACCTGACAGCAAATGAAAGACTTTTTATTCAAAAACTCTATGGCCTTGGTTTATTAGCTAAGAAACTTCTGAGTGTCAAATGCCTTGTTATACACAATATGATTAACATTTGGGAAAAACACTGGCTCCTTTGCTAGAAAACCTGAGTTTACACCAGCAAATATTCATTTGAGTTACAAAATACATGGAACATTCCACATTAGCAACAATTCTAATGATAAATAAGTCCAATGCCTTTATTCATGCTGATATTTGTGGCCAATATTTCAAAACCCTTTACACTGCAGACATAGAAAATTAATTTTCAGGATAAACTGCAATCAATTCTAGGTCACGTCCTAAATAAAAGCAACAAGCCTGTCAACCAATTCTCTGTGCTTTTCCTGTTCCACGATTGGGGCAAACAACTGTTCACTCATTTACAGGTTGAAAAATATTATGTAGGTATGCTAATCCAGGGACCTTTGATCATGAAATCACAGTGTTGACCTTCCCATTGACATATGTCGTCCTGAGTTTATTACAAGAAAAATTCACTGAGCAGGTAAAATGTTTACATGATGCTTACCTGGCAGGTAATTATTTCCTGTTTCAATGGGACTATCATTGCAATCTAGAAACCACACAGAAACACTATTTCTTACAACCAGGAATACCAGTAATGCACATAATTCAGTGTCTTTGAGTCTTCTCTACATTTTCGCTTCTTCACCATATGTTGCTGTAAGTCAAAGACAGAGGAGAGCGCTGGTCTCTTCTTTGACTCAAACTATACCTAGACTGCAATTTCTCCACTTAAAAGCAGCAAGGAACATGCCTAGCACTCAGTTAAACCATTCTCTTCACTGGTTTGCTATTCAGCTGTCTTAGAAACATGGAACACCACCAGCGTTGCATTTGCATGCTACACATGAAACACATCTCTTATGAGAAAAGCAGAACAACTGCAACGCTCCCATACAAAAACAAACAAAAAAAAAACTTATATTTTTAGGCCTTAAAATGTAAATAAAATATTTTGAGTTTTAAAAAGATGTCAAGATGCTTGTCTTAAAGACAGGTTGCTAAGAAATACCAAACTTCCCCTCATAGCTTGGAACATTCAGTTTTGCTTCCAGGAGCTAGAAATAAAAACTTTCTAACATGTATGACAATTTCCTGGAAACATAAATCTCTAATATCCCTTTTGTTGTAGGTTTTGTTGAAAACAAGCGGGCCAAAATACTCCTCTACTACACTGGAGATCTATCTTCACTAGAGAAGTGGCTCGCAAATCATGTTGTGAAGGAAAACAAATGCCCCTGACCTGCATCTAAAGCATCATCTAAGATCACTGTACCATGAAGTCAGTTTTAAAAGTAGCTCATTCTGGCCAGATTTTTAGATCTTTTTTTTTTTTTTTTTTTTTTTTGCTATGTGTTTCATTTAGGTTAGTGATAGCAGAACTGTCAGACACTTCATGCCCAAAGAATTTAAAGATTACCACTGCGTGTCTGGCATGCAATATACGCCTGCCAAGGGCAGCATCAGCATTCAGGAGCTATCTGAAAAGTTCTAAAACTTACTTCCAGTGAAACCTGCAGAACAATGAAACCTCATTTTATTATATTGATTCTGAAAGGATAATTCTTGAGCCTCTCTGTATAAATGGTGCTTCATCATTTCTGCCAAAGTTGTATAAACATCACCAATTGTCCCCAGAGACACATCTGCAACGCTCAGCGATTTCTCCAAGAAAAAGAGAAAACATCAGTGTTCTTTGCACTTTAGCCATGCGTATAGCAGCATTATCTACTTTACTCATTTGGAAGTCATTAAGTACCACAGAATCTTTTGCTTCTGTTAAACTGTGAGCATTTAAGTGGAATATCTGAGATCACACACAGAGACTGATGTCTAAAGTCCTAAATAAGTTTCTCTTAAATGGGATGACAGCATCTTTTATCAGCCATCAGTACAGAGCTGAATGGGTCCCTTGCTTTCTTTCAGTCTTCTCCATCACACAACAGACCTACGGTACTTGCACAGTAGACCAGCTGCTTCTCAGAAGCACTAGATCTATTTTACACATACACATCACACCTGATGCTCACTGCACGGTCTGCACATGTGTGTTGCACTTAGTGTGTCCCGGGGACCATGGTCACAGCAAACACAGAAACGCAGATCCTCACCAGAGCAGGGTGCCAGAAACATTGGCGCCTCTTAAGAAGCTGGTAGAGGAAAGCAGACTGCTGTTGTCAGGAGAACCATTCATCTGCTCTGGAGGAGCCTCCAAACGCAGCCTGGATGAATTATCCTGACAGATTACATATGACCCCTGGGCTATGGCACATGGCTGTCTGATGTAATCATGCAGATGATTTAAAATATTTTCTCATACCCAAGTTCTTTACATCAACAAAATACAGAACTAGAACCAACACAAACACATCAGAAGGCACTCGATTAGAAGAAAATGTGAAACTTAATATAATGAGAGGATATGCACAGGCAGGAGTGGAGGCTAAATGTTCTATTAATACCTACAAAAAAGATTGACTTCAACCATAAAAGATAATTAATCAGAACTTTTTTCCCCCTGAGACTGGCTGCTGTTAATGACTGCTAATCTTGTTCTCACTACCCAAACATGTTAAAAATGAAACTGGAAGACTAGAGAATCCTTATTCAAAGAAGAATGATAAACTTCAGACAGTTTAAGATACAGTCTATAAAGCATAGTTGATGCATATCAAAACACTAGTCTCAATTTTAACACGTGGCATGGCCTCTGGAAGAGAGTCAATTTAACCAGTGGGTTTCCTGAGGAAATTTTACATATATAAGCTATAAGTTCTTGACCACATACAGGAAGTAATTAAATCTTTCTTAGCCAAGTGATGGCAAAAGTAGACCTATTAACGTTATTTAAGCAAAAAACTTTATTTATTTACGTTATTATTTAACGTAATAACGTTATTATTTAATGTTATTTAAGCAAAAAAAAATCCTTTAAATCATTTATTTCAGCTCTAAATGTGCAACCTTTTCTGATTCGATACACTACTATAATCCCCCCTCTTCTCTTTAGCTGCTGTGCACTGTATTTCCCTACTCTTTACACAAAAAGACACTGCACTTCCTTTTACCTCTCTCAGTGGGGACAAGAAAGTTTGCACAAACACAAGAAAATCTCCATGAAGAATAAGCACAGAAGAATTAAGGCCACAAAGAAGAAAAACTGTAATGCTGTTTCTACCAAAATCCACAGAACTATGTTCTTCAGGAGGGAATCTGCTCATCTGTCAGAGTTCATTCTCCTAACAAGTTGACAAGCACGCAGTCCACCTTCACTTCTATGCTATTCATTTGCCTCAGTAAAACACTGGATTGGAGCACTTCATCGCACTGCAGATGTTTCAGAACATAAAATACCCCACGCCTTCACAAGCAAGGCCATAGCTCAATAAACACTTCACAGCACTTAAAATCAGTGCAGCCCTGAACAAAAGCAAGCCTTGTCTGCCTCTCGCTTTTGGCTTCTTCTCATACCCTTCCTGGTACTGGAGTAAGCACTTCTGCAGCCACATGGTAAACCAGACCACGGATCTGAGATAAAAACAATTGTTTTAACCAGTTTTAACCTAGAGCAAACCTCCACTTATTTTATTGTACAAATGTACCAACGCCTTCTCTGACAGAGGGATGGGATAATGTAAGGTAAGGTAGAGACTTCCAGTGTCTACTTCTTTCATCATCACTGCCAGTCTGTGCCGGCATTTTAAACTCTCCTGAAACTGTATCCAGTTAATCCCAATCAGGACCACTCTGCTGTGGGGCACTCCTAATACAGTCACTAAATTAAAGGTTGAGATGCTACAGAGATAGGAACAAAAAGAAAAGTAAGACTCAGTAAAGATTTGCCTTTCAAAATACTTGCAGCTCCTTCCAGGGGGAGGCAAAATATAGCTGTAGCTTCTTGTTCTTATAGCAAAAGTACAAAATTTAAGATGTCATTACAACAAAATTTAACTGTTTTAATTTGCAACCCTAGCCACATGCTGGGCTAGTGATACTTAGCACTTCATTATTTTCATCTGTACACACAGCTTTTCAATCATCATCCCTGGAAACAGTCTTAGCTTTCAGCCACTGAGTTTATTTGACATAAAAAGGTTAACACATAGCCTTACTAAATTCAATATCCAGAATACGGTAATAGTTTAAAGCAGAATGCTCACACATTATTACACTGTCCGAGCAGGTAAGACATTTGCTTCCTCTGCTATCATGACTTCTCTGTTCAAAAGAACAGAAAAGAAAGATCAACTTGTGTTGTGCAACTTTTGCTTACTGCCCTCAGGGGAACGACATGAATGAAGTCCCCAGGGAACAGCTTTGACTTGCTTAAGTAGTACGCAGGCAAAAGCAGCCCATAAAGACAGACTAGCCAGGGAGAAAAGCGTTTTACAGGAGGATTCCTTAATACTGCTCTACTCGCAATAACACAAGTTGCAGAAATCCTCTGATCTGCTACCCTTGCCAAATCATAGTGACAGTTCAAACTGTGTGTTGTCTTTTGTCTGGCACACACAGCTTGCCAGCTTCCCAAGACATATCGTTTACTTAGCAATCTGCCCTAACACGTTCGTAACAACAAATGCTGTTGTGCTTCAGTCTGAGCGCTATGCAGCAGAAACACAGCTGATGAAGGAAATGAAAAACACACAGATGGTCAAGCAAAACTGCGTGTGAGAATAAGCAGTATCCGAGGTCAGAATAGACCCCAAATCTTCTGTCTGGTCTTTCAAAATCCTTATCACACCAGGACACAATGGAATTTCACATGTCCCAAATATGTCCAGCTCTCAACAAAGAAGCGAAAAACTCTCCAATCACTCCAGCAATTCACACCCCAAATTAATGCTACAATCATCTTTTCCTCTCTCCCCTCATCAATTTGTAACCAGGACCACAGCACCCTCTCTGAAGGTCTACAGAGGCATGAACAGCTCTAAATATGAGCCGCTGCAGTACCATCCTCATTTCTGCAACCAGCGGCAGGTTCCTGCCCTGCCCCTTGCCAGCACGCCCTGGATCCCTCTTGAGCTGTGCAGCAGTTTTATCCCCAGGTTACCAGCCTGTTTGTCTTTTGCTGTGTTAAGTAGGTAAATATGGATAAGCAGGGGTCTGACAACCACCGGAGCCCATACAGCGGGGCAGATGGGAGCCAGAGGTAGGCCGGAGAGGGTGCGACAGCAGCAGCCAGCTGCAAAATCACGTTTGGCTACCACGAAACCAACAAAAGATGGCAGGAAGGGAGCAAATGGCTTCGGTATTTGGGCCGAGACCAGCAGGGCAGCTCGATGCTTTCAGAAAGCAAAACAGTTGGAATTAATTGTACCTGTTAACTGCACTGAGCATAGTGACTTTAAATATCAGCTCCTAACCATCTCTAAAGCTCGCAGTCCAACTGATGACACGTTAACATATCACATCTCTCTACCAGTATTTCCTTCTGCCTGTGAAGCTGACATACAGCACTATCTTAGTTTCTAACACATATTTTCCATATTAATTTCACAATTATGATGGACTGTTGGGTTTTTTTCTGTTATGAACAACAGGGCTTAATTCCAGTGTCATGAAATATAATCTACAATTTGTTCCTGAAGTTATTGTAATTCCTTCTAATTTTGCCCCGTAGATGATCCATTACAAAAGAAGATATTTTCATACCTGTGATCTTCTATGAGCATAGTCCATAAAAGAGACATTATGTAACACCAAAAAATAAAGAGGATTAATGGGAAAGATGATAGTAAATTTAAACCCTTGAGTCACTGTTCATCAGCTGGCAAAATTACAATGTCAATGGTGTTAAGAAGAGCACATAGAAAGTCAGCAACACGTGAAGCCCCAGAAAAAATTATCTGCCAACTCTAAACTTGCCCTTCAGTTTTGCTGCAACTTCTTCACAGTAGGAAAAAAAAAATGTCATGTGCTGTAGAACCAAAGACCTTGAAAACAGCTCTTTAAAAATGAAGAGATAAGGAAACTAATGAAAATTATTTGACCTTTTCAAATCTACTTGAGAAAAACATAAAATTTAATCACTACTGGACTTCACATAGAAGTGCTCAAAAGTATTACATTTAAGGCATCTCTCCTCCTCCTGTTGTGGGGCTGAGCCATGTTCTGCCACCTCTACACAACAACACACAAACAGCAATTTACAGATAAGGGGGCTCAGTGCTTCCTCATTTCACAAAATCGAGATTTATAAGAGAAAAGCTAATTGCCAGTGGCTGCTTGCCACCACACTGAACAAGGTAAGGGTTTCTTCCACATTCTAATCAATTTCGAGCAAAGTTAAAATAACCAGATATAGATTTAACTGGCCACAGTCCTGCTGTAGAGGCAGGAGCTGCCAACTCTGAAAGCCCTCGTGGACTTGCTGGCAAGCCGAGGTGCATGACAATCTCCACAAACATGCTACAACGCTGTAGCCAGCCATCCCTTCAGAGTTAAAACCTCCTGAGTCTAAGAGCAACCAAGTGAAATTGCACCACTGTAATTCATCTTTTCTTTCTATTATTATCCTAATTCATCTCCTTGCCATTCAGGATACTGAGGAATTTTCATCTCCCTCATTCCTTTGGGTTTGTCCGTACAAAGAATATTTATATCCAAGCAGATATACAAGTATCAACTCCAAGTCTGATTGAGATATATATATATATATATATATCTCAAACTGTAGCTCCACCTCAATATAAAGCTAGAAGTGCAAAAATAGGATGGTATTAAGTGACATTAACAAAATTGCTAAAACAGTTTAAGGCTGTTATCCCTCTCTCTCAATACCTGAAGCAGCCACTGAGCACTGAAACAAGGTACTTCTACTCCAAGGAACAGCACGTAAGGAACTGAAACGATTTCCTCTTTGTGGTGAAGCAGCACTCAGTAACATGGCATGCACAGGGATATTATGATTGCCAAATCTGAGAGTAGGAAAACCACAAACAGATCACCGAATATGAGGAGAAAACGGCATTTAGGGATGAAAATAATTAACATTCCACAAATCTGGAGTAGTTTTACAAAATATTTGCAGGCTTTGTTTAATTGCTAGTCCAAAATCAACAGCATCAGTGTAATATGACTGACAGCATGACTCTGGGAAGCTTTTACACCAACATCTTTTCTGAAACTGTACAAGCAGAGTTATCAGCTCACAACCATTTACAGAAGCACACCAAGCTATTCAGGTTCCTTGTCCTACCACTAAGTATCTGATACATCTCTGAGAAATACTATTAACTGTCACAGCACTTCAAGTAAGAAACCAAGAAAATAAGTGTATTGTTCAAAGAGATGGTTTTATCAGAAGAACTGCTGTGAGAGAGAAATTCCAGTTCAGGATGATAAAAACCTCCTCCGTGAACTTAATTTGGAAAGAACTTGTCTGGGAAGAAGGTTTAGAAGGAGGGATTAAGCAGCGAAGTTATAAATCATATGGGAGAGAAGTTATAAAGCAAACGGATGATCTGACCAATTATTATTTTTCAAAATTTTCACTGCTCAAATGGTACATAAGCTGAGGAATATGGCTAGACAAGTTGCTCTCCTGTGATTTTGCTGAATCTCACCTATCTGTATTTTCACATCACAAGGAGTGGAGAAATGTTAAAATGCAATATATTTATCTAAAACTTTTACTGGTCAATGAAATAAGCTAACAAAAATAAAGATATCACAAAACAGAAAATAATCTGAACTCCTCAAAAATCTAAAATCCTCAACTGATTTTCCATTTTTTTCACTGCTACAACTAACAAAACTGATGTTGTAATATAGTCTGTCAGATGAAAGACAAACTTCTTCAGTGCAAAGAAATAGGAAATACTTCTTTAAAAAAATAACAAAAAACACATACTTTTCAAAGAGAAACAGAAAAAAGTGACAAGTTTGAACTTCTCTAATCTTAATTATAGATCATGTTAAGAAAAGATGGATTCACAGAATTTAAAGCCTGAAGGGTCAATTAGATTAGAGTATGATTTCTTGTATACCGCAGCTCAAAGGCTAGTCATGATTTTTTGCTAGCCATGTTTTTTACCCACAGCAAATTTAGGATGTTCCATTAAAATAAACTTTCCAGAAAATATTCAGACTTCATTTAAACACAGCTTTAGAGAGAGAATTTTTGAGTATTTCTAAAGGTAGCGTACTTTAAACACTTGGGATAAAAAATGTTTCTAACATATTCTTAAAGGATACACCTACTTTATTTACAACATAATGCGTGAATTCCTTATTATTCAATCCTATTATTGCCAAGAATGACACAACTAAGTTCATAAACTTTATTCAGCTTACCCAAAAACATTTACTAATGCAACAACTATGTAGGCTATCGTAACACTGGTGCAGAACTGGAACTTTTCTAATTACATTACCCTTCAAATAACAAGATGCATGGCATTTCTGTTAAAAGGACAGAGGTTTGTTCAACCGAAAACCTGAAAACTTTCAGTAAGATACTCAGAACAGAGACTGTAATGATCAGCAGTCAAATAATTTTAAGAAAATAATGAATACACAGGCCAGGTAAAATGCAAAAGCCTCTGTCTTACAACCCAGAATAGGCTACAATAGCTTTTTCATGTCAGCAAACATTCAACGTGAGCACATCTGACTAATATGTATTCACCCCTACTTACACAAATTCTGCTTCAAGGAATCCCTGATTTATTTAGATTTTCTTCAACAGGATTTACCTTATTAAAACAGTTACCAAGCAGCTAAGTATCCTTGCACTTCTGATGGTTCATGCACCTTGTATTATATTTTAGGTTGTAGCTGCAAATGTATTTCCATCATACAAATCTAGAGAGCTCAATTAAAACTAGAGCCTAAGCTTTAGAGTTCATCAACTGTTTGTTGGTCCAAACCTTACAGACTGCTAACTCAAAGTAAAATTATTTTAAACCAGAATCTGCTAAGAACCCACCTAACACGAACAGATGTGACAACTATACAAGCAGAGGTTTTGTAATAAATGCCAACACGGAGCATGCAAATGCTACAAACTACAGCAGGCACTACAAAGTGCCTCTGTATCAAGTCTAAAAATGTAGCCTGCTGAAACAAGCAGGATACCAATAGCTAACATGGTGTGAAACTAACTCTGCTTGAATTCATTTTAGAAAATTTTAGCAACTATAGAGAAATTTTGTCTTTCTATTGCTCTTAGAAAGATGCACACCAAGGGAAATTAAGTGATTGTGCAGAGAAACAGTGGAAGTAAATGCACAAAAAGAAACAGCGTAGGTTAAACGTTTCTCGCTCATCCAAGGTCTCAGTTTTGTTTCATTTTGTTCAGATACTACGCAAAGAATTTTTCAGACAAAAACGAATTTCAAAATCAATATTGTGTTTGTGTTCTAAATGTCAAATCAATCTCATGCTTTCAAGCACAATTTTTAATTCAAATGATAAGTAACGAGTTTGAATAGAACATGAGCAACACAACTTAGATTTTTGTTACAAATAACAAAAGCAAAGCTTGAAACTTAGCAAAATCTGGTATTTCAGTCTTATTACATTAATGAGCAGGCTTTATGGACAATAACGCACCACTCGGTATAAAAATCTTTACTGACTATTTCACAGAATCTATTTCAATATGAGTTGCTACATGGTCTTTCAGGTAAACATTACTGCCCTTCCCTCTTCCTACAACATCAGTTCAGCAATGCATTCTACAGTCTGTACCTGCACAATGTTTTTAAGTATATTCCTGTTAAAAAAACGCCTCGCAGATGTTTACAAAACTTGATTAAACAAATTAATCTAAAAGCAACTCTTCATCAGAAAATACAGGAGGGGAGGAAAATCCTTCAACTACACATTAAACTTCTGGCAGTTCTGAGTGGGTGCCTCTCCAAAGCGCAGGGTGCAACTACAAAGGGTACGACAGCTTAAATGCACAGGCAGATCTTACTTGTCCTGTCTCAGCTTCCATTTAAAAACCTTTCAAAATATTGACAAAGTAACCAACATTGGAACGCTTGCAAGGAAGTTGAACAGCAGTTCCAACAAGTCAAAGATCGCATTTGTACTGATAATTATCTGAGCTTTCAAAGATGATGCATCTGAGGCAGCACTTAACCAGCTGATGACAGAAACCGTACAAAACGGCGCTAGTCAGACTAAAGACCTAACGCATCACTTCCCAAAGCGTAAAGCAGGTGGACAGGTTTGCAAAAAAGGGAGACTGCTTATTTTTTTCTGATGCTAATGACCTAGGAAAATGTTTCTCCAAATTCTGAAGGCTGAACACCTCCACCTCCTTTCAGCACAAGGAAAATTATTTTCCTGAAGGAGACTACACTACTACACCAGAAGGTTACTGGCTTGAGCGATACACAGTAACACTAGTTCAGATACTTGCTTTTGAAAAGTGTGTATATATTTATATAAACAACGTGCATTGTATTGTATGAGTCCAAAGTAAAATGCAACGCTTTCTGGGATCGAGGTTGAGAACTGCAAGAGTGCTTACACAAAATGGTGATTCGTGAATTCTTTAAAGACAAGTGGACTAAGTTAGCACGGCCCAACCTCTGTCACCTCCCAGAGACAAGCTGGGTTGAACAGAATCAATTCCGCAAAGCAACCTCCCAGAAAGGATGGGTCTGCAAAACACATGTACCTTCTGCCCACCAGACCCACTCAGTTACTTCAAATAAGGCCAACAGCAACTGAAGGAGGAAAAGTAACGCTGCTGAGACTCCTGTTTTCAAAAGATTTTGCTGTATTTTCACCATTTTTAGGTCTATGTTTCTAGTACCAGCTTTTTCTCCCCCAGAAAGAGCATTCTTCCACACAATTCTCACTCCTCCTTCGGCTTGCTCTATCTACCTCAAAGCTGCAATGACGGGAAGCAAGGAAGATTGCATCGGGAAACCTGAATCAGGAGACAATATCTCAAATTCTGCCAGCTAAACCTAGAACTTTATGTCCCAGTCTTGAAAAATTCTTCCACAATTCTCTGCACAAGGACGAAATGGGGCTTGCCTCAGCACTCCTGCCTACACACCACCAGTCTCTGAATCTGCAAGAGCCGGTATTCTGCAAAACTGCAGCTTTACAACACCGAGTATTCCTAACTAAAGCTGTCCTATTAGCGAACACCAAATAGTTCAATAGATGCCCATCCACCTCATAAAAGTTACTTTGATGTTAATTTGAGCATAATATATATTTCATCCAATGGGTTTTCTTTTTGTTTTCTTTTTTCTTTTTTCTTTTTTTTAATCAAAATAATCCATTGTGGGTTGAGCTTTGACCCTTTTCCTCCTGGACAAGCCCAGCCAAGGACAACACATACAAAGGGTTAGGAGACATCATTCAATCTCATTGAGCAACAGCAGAAAAGGGCACTTGCATGAAGGGCAACACATGACCACTGCTCATATGGTGGAAGATTTTGCAGTAAGGTTTCACAGTCTCGCTTCAGGAGCTCGCTGCAAACGCAGCAGGAAGGCATCTGCAGTGTGCTACCCTGGCAGCTACAACGCTCGCCAGTCCCACTGCAAAAGAAAACCACCTGCTCCAGGGCATTTAGAAAGAAACCACAGCTAAGTGTCTCCCTCTTCCACCATCTTGCCCAGCTAACAGATGTACAACTAGACCCACTTTCTCTTCCTCTGCTCCCTTTTCCTCTCAAATTCAGCCATTCATCTCCCAAATCTATAGTTGGAGGCCACTGTTATATCCTCGTATGCTTGAAGCTCACAACTGGAGGGTTACCTTAACGACAAAAAAGGACAGATTTATTTCTAAACCTGAAACAAAGTTTAAGGAAACAAAGTTTATGAAATCACACACCTAGTTCTAGTCTCATCTCCCCCAGTAACTTCTGAACTCTCGATAATGCAGGAGAAAGGCAGCAATTTCAGTGACAGACGCTCAGACAGTCTTGTACAGCAAGCGGCCAGGAAGTCACACCAGTCTCTACAGTCATTTGTTTGAGCCACCAACGGCTGAACGACAGCGAGCTATTTTGAGTCCTGCACAGCGGCAGGGCTAGTAGGCTCACTGATCAGCTCCTGCCTAATTCTGGACTCATCAGTCACAGCTGCCTCCTGCCTCACTGTGCCGACCAGCGGAGGGGGCACCAGGAGCACCGCAGAGGCAAGGGGAGGGCAGGCAGGGGAACTGAAGCGCTACTGGGAACACAAAAGGGATCCAGGAATACGGCAGTTCAATTACAATGCACAAAGCCGTGCAAAACGGTTTCATTAGGCTTGATGCATGCAGAACTCTTAATTCTTTTACTAAGCATTTCATATCACAGTAACTCAGCACAACACATTCAACAAATGATTTTACTGTGCTGCACTGCAGCAAACATATTTTGAAACTAGAGTGATCAATTATTTTATTTTCTTCAATAAGGTTTGAAATAAAAAAGCATTACATAATAACATATTCTAAAAGTTTGATAACTGTTTAGAACAAGATGCAAAAACAACACATTTCAAAAACAAGCACTCTAAGTTAAATATTTTTAAGAAAAAGTTGCAAACAAAACCAAACCTGCTTCAAATCATTTTGAATATCAACTTCAGAATCTAAAGTTTATTTATTTTGAGTTTAGGTCTTTATTCCTATTTTATACACAAATCACTATCCTCTAAGGAATCCCAGAAGACGACAATCGAACTATGTGTAGCAACAAAATGAAGTTCTTGCCCCAAAGACTGTACAATCTTCATATTTTCAGAATAACCAAAACATTACTTAACTTCTATTTGAATGAAAGATTATGTGGTATTTCTCACTTAGCTGTTTTATGATGATTCTCTACAAACAAAATAAGTTAAGTTTACCTAACAAACAGGCCATACTGAATTTATGTCAATAGCCAAACATCTGCTAAGAGCACTGTTTTCCAAAACGCACTCCATGAAGAGGAGGAGGTTTATATGGTACTGGCCTGCTTTCATTTCCAACTGCTAAACTACATGAAAAACAACACATTACATATTTTCTTAATATCACTTTTGTTGTAACCAAGAATCACCACAGAGAGGTTTTTACAAATCACAAGAGGGGACTCGCACAGCGGTCAGCTGGACAGTGTGAGATGCATGAGAATCTATAATACAGTATGGAGTACTCCTCTGCCGAGCCTTTTTCAACGTTTCTGAAGCTGCTCAACCTCACACAAAATCCTCACGTTTTCCAAGACAGTAAGGCACCCAGGGTCAAGACCCTGATCCAACAAATGCTGAACTCCATACACTGGATGATTTTTCAATGTGACAGGCGGGGAGGGACCCCAAACCCTAAACCTACAAGGCAGTATGCTGGACTCCTATGCGAAATGTACATTCACCACAGCATTACCTGCACCTTTCTGATACTTTTCTGATAGTTTTGTGTCTGTCATGGAAGAAGAGGAGGAGAATATTAAGCAGACATTTAACCCAAGATTCAGAAGAGCTTAAATTGTCCAAAACCATATTATTATTTTTAAGGCAATACATACTAGTTAAAGTGCTCTCCAGCAAAATATATGAGAAATGAAAACACTCTATCTTCAGAGCAGGATTTAAATACCACACAGTATGCAGCTTACAGCTGCTGAACAGTGGGAAAGAAAATGAATAGCTGCTTATTAACAGAGGATCAGCTTGCCTAATGCAATGAATGAGGCTGGATTCCCACACAGCATCACCTACTGTATTTTTCTTTAAAAAAATTAAAAAATAATAATAATAAAAAAGAAAAGCCTAAAAGCAACTTTAACTGCAGAATTTCCTAAGCCTTGGTACTTTCTTTCCTTGGCAATCAATACATTCTCTTATAAGTCTGTGCATGTACCTAATACACTAATTTAGTAACAGTTTTGTGCAAACCCTTCATGAGCAAGAGATGGGTTTCATTTTTATATGGGATTCTTCACCCAAATTAGAACTATGGCATCATTTAAAGACACAGGATATGGGCTCCCCAACCTTCTCTGGAAGCAGATAAATAAAAATATTTTGGCAAGGAAACAGTCCCTCACAAGCAGAACTTTTCTTAGAAGCTCTAGTGGCCTCTTATACTGAACAGCATTGTGTTCGGTAACGCAGACATGAACCTTAAAACAAGCTCTGCCTTTTTGTTGCCAAACGAAGTGAAGCTCGTCAATAAAAAAGTTCCCTCCAGACTTGTGCAAGACGCAAGCCTAAATGACGGCAAGAAAATACCTTTTCTCAACCCCCGTCTTCGCCGCAGCGAAAGCCTCAAGACGCTCTCAGCACGCATTCGCCGCCGTCGCTCGCCCCCGCAGCCCAGGAGCGGCGCGGCGCGGCGCGCACCGCGGCGCCCCCCGGCCCGCTGCCGCCCAGCGACCCCACCGTGCCGGGCCATTCCCAGCGCACGGGGGGCCGCGCCGCGCCGCGCCGCGCCGCCGCCGCCGCCTCCCCTCGCCTCCCCCGCGCCGCGGCCCTTTGTCCGCAGGGCAGCGCGCCCCGGCCGCGCTCCCGCACTCACCTTTCTGCGCCCCGGCGCCCCACGGCAGCAGCAGGAGAAGGAGGAGGTTGAGGCGGAGCAGCGAGGCCGCCTGCCGGGTGCCCGCGGCGAGCGGCCGCCCCGGGCTCACCATGCCCGGCGGCGTGGCTCCGAGGGCATCGCGGGCTGCGGGGCGGCCGGCCCGGGCCGCGTCTCTGCCCTGCGCCCCGCCGCCGCCGCCGCCGCCTGCGAGCGAGGCAGCGCGCGCGAGCGGGCGGGTGGGCGCGCGCGCGCCGCCAACCGCCCCCTGCAACCGGCCCAACCGCTTCCGGGTGCGCAGCGCGGCCCCCGGCGGCTGCGGGGCTGCTCCGCTTCCTGCGACCTCCCCCCTGCCGCCGCCCGGCGTCGTCGTCTCTGCGCGGGGAGAGCCGCTGGCTGCGGCTGCGGTTACGGGCCGCAAATCGGGCCGCCCCCGGCCCCGGCGGAACCGGGCTCCCGCCGTCGTGGTCGTGCCCGTGCGCGGCTCAGCGTGCCCAAGCTCATCGCGTCGAGAGTTAAGGCATCCATGGGGTTTACCCTTGACTTTCCTTTGCGGCTTCTCTGGTCTCCTTTGCCATTCGACCCAGAATATTTCACTTTTTTACTTTTTTTTTTTTTTTTTTTTTTTTTTTTTTGCGTTTATTTTTTCCCCAGAGTAGACATGTAAGCGAAACAAAACTGCCTGGACAAATAAAACTCCATGGAAGTATGAGTACTGTTGTGGCTGATGAAGCAATGAACTGGTGTTATGATAAACGTTATGATTTCAGCTCTAAAAAAGTAAGAGATTGATTAAGAAGTCTCAAGACATTGCAATTTCAGCTCATACTTGTCTTCTGGCTTTTGAACCCGTGTTACCCTGTGTAATTGGACAGGTTTGCTTTAAAAGCTAAAATCACCCATGAAGACTAGCTACTTTTAAAAAATTAAAGTTTCCAGTCTTACAATCACGATGAAAGGGGAAAACACTATATTTGAAGAGACTTACGGGAGGTGGTTTCATACTGAATTAGTTCCTCTAGGTTGCCAGGAAAGCGTATTTGTGCTGAAAGAAGCACCCTAAGCATAATGCATAAAAGGATAAAAGAATCAGCTTCACAGTTTTGTCATCATTACTGAAGGGCAAAAGTGCCCTCATTACATATTTTTCAGTGGTAGGTAAAATAAATGTAATCTGCAGATGTTGATGAAATACCACGTGTCCTCACTTCCATACTATACCTTCTAGTCCCAGCCATGCCCCTTCCCAGCAAGGTAGCAGGGCCGAGAGGAAGGGTGTGAGAAGCACCCGTACAAACATCATTTCACATTTCTTTCAGCTTCACAATCAGAAACCTCAGCCCTCTGCTGACCCTGCTTTCTCTCACAGCAAGGCAGATGGGATTTGGGAGACCACAGCTTCCAAAAATCAGCCTCTCTGCCGATAAAGCCATCTTCTGTGCTATGAAAGGATTGTTGCAAGTCAACTTACGTCCGGGTGTCTCCAGTTTCAGTGGTGCCAACGTAGAACTGTCTTAAGGTAGAAAGTGTTCTCCACTCCCTGTCCCAACAGCACTGTGAAAGAGAGAACGCTGTCCTAGCAAGTGGTGTGTACAACGGCAGGAAAAGCACCTTCAGGAATCAGTCCTACCCCATGCACAGAGCTGCCTGGAGAAGTAATTAAAGGATATTTACTAATTATTTTAAGATCAGGGCTTTTGGTTAAGGTGATGAAAACAACTATGTTCAAGTATATTCTTAGGGTATATCGAGGCAATTTTCACCAATGCAGGGCATTATCTGGCCTTTCACGAGCATGTCCATGGTATCTTTGGGGTCAACTTGTGGAAGAATCCAGAATAGATTTTGTTACTCTCACTAAAGACAGCCAAATTCTGATGCACATTTGTGAGTTGTTTGGCCTCACGGTTGTGTCACAGCTGACAGAAGATGTCTTCTTTCATACATAGGGAATGCTTCAGCATAAGGATTTTAATGAGTTTTGTATTTTCCTCTTTCAATATATTTTTAGCAACACATGAAGAGGCACCAATGAAACTGAAGTAAATGGAAAGCTATCTCAGATGAGGCTCTTTTAAGTGAGCTTGTGAGATGCGATAGTTACCAAGACATTTAGCAACAGATAATGGAAGAAGAATCGAAAGTAATTTATACACATTCCTTTTTGTTCCACACACCAGATACAGGAGATGGTACCACAGGTCACATGAAGCAGTTATATCACTACAATAATATCTTTTCTGTGCTACAGAGAGCACACATTCCTAAGATCAGTAATCGTTAGCAGTATTTGTGGTGTATTGGAAAAATCACTCCTTGGATAATTTGTGGCTTAATACTGCCATACATTAACAGGAGCATCTGAACATCTGAAATCAATAGCAGTCTTTGGCTGACCTGATACAGATTTTCTCCTGTGTTATATTGTCTGTTGTGAAAGGCTGTGTGTGGTATTTTGTTAGCTTGATTTGACAGTTCTAAATGTTTTTATAGTTTGCATGAATAGGATATCTGCATTTGTGAAGGAGTTGATTTCGAAAGAGTGAGAAAACTTGTAGCAGTTCCTAAAGCAGCCAGAGACCAGATTTGCCTAATCTGTCTTGGAAGTTTGTCCCAAAGCCACATTCCTTGACCACAAATGCTTTATGTGGAGCCCTAGGATACTTATTTTGCAAAGATAACAGTATCCTGATGGAAGTGGTGACAAACTATGAATGTTTATACACCCTAAATGCCTTAAAGATTTGTAGATTTTACAGAGCCAAAGAATTAGGGATGTCATTCCATTAGCTATGCAACTATTTGGATGGCTTGCCTTAATACATACTTATTCTTTACACAACAAAGAAATCCGAAGAATTAGATAAATCCATATGGTCTACCTGTCTTTCAGAATCTTCCTTCTTCCAAGTAGACTTCAGCACAAAATGAGTTTAATTAAACCAACTGCGCAGTACTGCACATTTCAGTCTGAGAGTTCCCAGGTATCTCCTCCTGGGAAAACAGAACTGTATATAAGGACTCCATTTCAGTTTGTGACTTAAATCGTCTCTGTCATCAAATCAAAAATTACAATGTTTCATCAAGCAAATAGAAACATAGTATCATAGAATACCAATACAGTGAGGCTAATTGCCAACAAATATTAAGAAATGAACACAAATAATTTATTTCCAAGAGAGTAAGACAGAAGCTCAAACTAACTTCATAAAGCTGATATAAGAATGCTTAGCCAACCAAGCATTTCTATATGGTTTCCTTCCTATTAGTAGTAACTTCCAGAAGTAAATGAAACTATCATCTCCCCCTGGTTCTCTCTTTTCCCTTGAGAGGCTTCTGGGCCACAGAGCTTTTTTCCAACCTTGGATCTTTCTATTATTGTATTTCAAAACCTAATTTCAGCTGGAGGGCAGGGCTGCTATTCATAGGGATCTGGACAGGCTGGAGAAACGGGCTGACTGGAGACTCATGGTGTCCAACAGCAGCAAGTACAAGGTCTTCCATTGCGGAAGGAATAACGCTATGCTGCATTACAAGCTGGAGGGGGGTAGCTATCTAGGAAGTCGCTCTGCAGAAGAGAATCTGGGGGTTGTAAAGAACAGCAAGTTAAACATGAGTCAGCAGTGTGCTTTTGCAGCAAAGAAGGTCAAGAGCATCCTGGGCTGCATTATCAAGAAGCCCAAGGGCCGGGAGGGTCAATCAGGCCAGGGAAATAGTCCATCTTTTCTGCACTTGTAAGACTGCATCTGGAATACTGTGTCCAGGTTTGGGCTCCCCCCAGTGCAAGAAGGATATTGACATACTGGAGGGAGTCCAGGGAGGGCCACCAAGACGGACAGGGGCTGGAGTACATGATGTACAAAAAGAGGCTGAGAGAGCTGGACCTCTTCAGCTTGGAGAAGAGAAGGCGGAGAGTAGATCTGATTGCTGTCTGTAACTATCTGATCAGAGGATACAGAGAAGATGGAGCTAGACTGTTCTTGGAGATGTACAGTTATAGCACAAGAGACAACGGGACAAAAGTTGGAACGTGGGAAATTCCATATTCCAGATAAAAATGTCACCATGGGACAGATACTGGTACAGGTTGCCTGGAGAAATTGGTAACTCTCCATCTTTGGAGGTGTTCGAGACTCGATTGGACACAGACCTAAGCTACCTGATATGATCAGACCTGTTTTGAGCAAGGGTTGCACTAGATAACCTCTGGTGGTACCCTCTAACCTAAATTATGATTCTGTGATTCTTAAGTACTAGATAGCATACTATCAGGAAGACTCCTGCAGTGACAGTGGATGTACTAAATGAGCAAAAAAAGATCTCTCATTCTCCAGTTTCTGTAGTTTCTTATCAGTATTCTCTAATTGAAGTAATTTATTCTGAGAAGGTTGAGTCTTCTGCACTTGAAGAAAAGGGATAATACATTTAAAACACACAAATTATTGAATTCTTTCACCATATTAACACATCAGCTCTTTGCCTCCATTTTCTTATCCCTTGAGCTCTAAATCTTTAAATCTCACACATGCCACCAGATTTGTTCTGTGACAGTAAGCACATAGGCCCACCCACCAAGCTAATAGAAGTGCTATACATGCATCTAAGGGCAATACGTCTCTTTTTTGATATTATCACATACCTGGAAAGTTATTACTAAAACTGTTCCCAGATAATCACTTGTGAGCAAGTCCAGATCCAGCCTCAGGTTCACTTTACCTCCTTTTTTCAGAAAACAAACTCCAATGCTTATGATGGGGTCCCAGCCAAAAGAATTATATTATTTGCTTAATGAGCATATCAAATGTTATCTTAGAGTTGTTTAGATTACAGCTGCAGTGGCAGCATAGTCAAGTTTGACTGATGAATTTAGAGGTCTTAACACCAGAAAAACATGAGACAAAAGCCTGCCTATTGCACATTAACTTTGCAGAATTGCTTTATAAGAAATCCAGTATATAGTTTTGATTTTGCAATCTACTGAAAAATCATACCTAAGTATGCAAATAATTTTAAGCATGTAATACTCTAAATTAAATTGTGCAATTTTATTTAGCCAAAATATTTTTCAGCATTTACCAAGAGTTTACCAAGAGTAAAATTCACTCCAGGGCAGAGAACCTGAGTAAGGGTTTCTGCTCTTTCAGTTTCTTCTAGTATTCTTGTAAAGCCGTGTTAATTAAATAAACAGTCCTGGACACTATGACCCATCCAGCAGATATACTGACAAAGCAAGCTTTTTTACCACAGTACAGGGATGTCTTGGTCACACTCTGAGAAGATCATTAAAGGAATTGTTCAGTCTCTGTGTTCATTAAATTAGTAGCTGTTTCAGCTAAAAGTGGATAGATTAATTTCCCTGTTGCCTGCCCATGAACAACTGGACTCAGCTCAGCAGCTGGTTTGACATATGCCATGGAAAAAACACACCACCTCTAAAACTGTCCAGGCTTCATAGTATATAAAGGGATTATTCATTGAAATATTGCTTTATAATTTAATAGCAACAACAACACTGAAGCAAAACCCCACCATTTTCTTATTTTTAAATATTAAAATATTTGAATTAAAACAGTACTGGAACTATTGTTGAAATGGTTATTGTTTTCCCTTGCCATAATCCTGCTTTTTGGGAAACACATTTTGATAAATATTTCCACAGCATTTTTAGTTAAAAATCCAAAGAAGAACAATGAAGAATAGTGAATAACATTCACTTATCATGAGTTCTACAGAATGGAAACATCTTCGGAGCTTCGGGAGTTTACATGATATTTCAAATGTTATTTTATTAACTGAAGTCACTACAAATCTACAGCCAAGCAGAATGGTTGGTGCCTAATCTTGAAAACACTTCCAGAATCCTGTAGTATGCTCCGTAGCATTAGCTAAATTTATGAGGATAAAAGTTTGCAGGATATAGGACTCAACTTTCATTATTATTGGTTATTAATTTTCATCTCATTTTGCACTTCTACTTTTTGCTATGGTTTTCAGTAAAAATCCTTCTAGTCCTTCCCTTTATTTTCATTTTCTCTTTGTTCCAATTTAAACTGCCTATTACACTGATATTTCAAGGAACAGCAACAATAAAGCCCTAGTTGCCCAATGGATCTGATTTCATCCTTTCAGAAAGGAAAATGGGTATTGATTGTTTATTATTCACATCAATGGATGTAATTAATCTTACCCTTAGAAACACATTTAAAAACCCCTATGATTTTTTTCCCAAGATTAATTTTTAAGTCACCTCAGATAGGTGCTTCACAATTGTATGTAAAAGACATTTATCTGACACTCCAGAGTTACTTGGTTGATGACTGTTTTGTATTTTTAAATGAGAGTAAGCCACTTTAAATTTGGTTCTGGGTTATTTTGGTAAGATATATCTGTTAATTTTACTGGGCCTAAAAGTCATTATAAGGGAAAAAATGGTAGCAAAAATTCCAAGAACAATTTTCTTTTACATTTTTATTGCATTGTAAATGTGAAACAATTCAAGGATGCTGGGGAAAATATAAACTATTTTTGTTTATTTAAACATGGTAACATAAAGCAGGAAAATATTAGGGAGGATTTCAGACTGTCTTCTACCCTTGAATCAGTTCATGTTTATTGGATCAATGCCCAGTACTATTAAGACCCTTCAAGTAAAAACAGTTAGAAAAATGTTAAAGAGGAACTATGTGTTTTAACTATGGGTTTGGCACTCTTCAAGGAAAAAAAAAAAAAGCATCTTGAAGTACTGAGCAGCCTAAATTCCCTAGATGAAGGTAGTGCTATGGTTCAGTGAAAGCTGAAGGAGGAGATTATGATTACTATAGGACTAATTTATCACTTAATCACAGGCAGGATTTTAATAATGGATTAGCTTCCATAGAAATGGAGAGCACACTTAAACTTAAGTTTGTAAGGCTTTTGCTGAATCAGGATCCATGAATCTCCTGGCTCAGTTATTTCCATATATCCCCTTCTTTATTTTCTAACGACTCTGATGTTCTCCACATTCTTTTCAATATTTAAAATTTTTGTCAGGACCTTAGTTTCCTTTCTTAGCTTTGTTTCTTTTATGAAAACCCCTGTTTGAAACAATCTCTCATGTGCTGTGCACCTTCCCCAAATTCTGTATGTTGCCTATATCCTCTATTCCACTTCACTGCCGGCAGCCTTACTCATTCAACCAGGTTGAATCATACATTGATTCCTGCTTCCAGTTCAACAACTTGTGCTAACTAGAGATATTACACTTCTAGCTCCGCAAAAGATGACGGTTTTTACTGAGGTATTTACATGCTTGTAGAGAGCTGATTTATGAAATCAGGAAAATGATTAAGAGAATAGATAATCTTTATATACATTTTTAGGCCTTTTATGAGGTGAACGAAGGGAGTTAAGTTCTGCATGTTTCAAGTCTATTTCCAAACTAAAGAAAATACCATGTACATACATCAAGGTCAGACGACAGCTTAGCGCTTAGTCGTAGTATGTTTATGCCTAATGCTTGTCTCCAGAGGAGCCTCAGAGGTAACCACAAACTTGAGGTAAGATTATGATGTTACAATCTGGGCGCTGCTAGGACAATATCTGGAAGCTAAGATCCAAAAGGTAAAATATCAAGCAAAATTTTCTGTTTCAGAAGTAAAGGCATTCTTTTGTTTTTGTAGATGAGATTAGTAATCTCTGTAGCAAAGAAGTTCAGTTTTTCACGAGATTGTATTTTGTCTGCTCTTAAAATTGTGAATCAGACCATGAACATATTGGTATCAGCCCTGTCTGTTCCAGATAAAGATTTGGACAGCAGCCTAACTTTTTTGTCTGATGATTGCTGTCCCACCAAAGCAAAGTGATCTGAGCAGAGCTGCAACCACATCAGTACTGTGATGGGTAAAATGATTTGTAGTGTAAAGAAGAATCAAAATGTGAAAATAAGGCCTAGGAACACCAGATCAGTGATAAAAGCTGATTATACCTTTTGTATAGATTTAAGTAATGCACTGATGATGGACAGCCCTCACTATTTGGTGCTGAAGAAATATGAAGCTAGGATTGTAGGAAAAATGACTCACATTCAAAAAAATTGGTTTATCTTTTAACTGAAATAGCAAAGAATTGTAACTTTAAATGAGATAAAAATACTAAAAGTTTCAAAAGAAATATTGCTTTATGTTAATAAAGACATACATGAAAATGACAGCATATGATCAAATTTAGAGAATAAATAGAGCTGTTTTATATAAAATCCAAGCTTTAGGCACAAGGCTAATACTTCTCCCTGGAAAACAACATTGCCAGTTACCATAAATCCTAGGAAATTTGTGTTGTTCTGTATTGTTGCCAGCACTAGGATGTTGGCAAGCAATGACTGAGCAACAGTTTCAAGAATCAAAATTTAAATGAAAGAAATAGAGAAAAAAGATTTAATAGAAGAATAAATTTCTGGAGATGACGGTTGTTGAAAGAATTTTTCAGTATGGCCCAAATCAACCTAACAATTTGGTAAAACCGAAAGATAGAAAGACTGCCTGTCCCTGTCCCCACATCCTTTTAGAATACCATTGTGTTTTGCACTCTAATTTTACTTGGAAGTTTAGGACTGGCAATACCTACTTCCCCCGTCCCTTTCTGTTTTCAGATGTATGAGGCAAACAGAACATGCACTCTTGTAGAAGTGCACCACCACAGCTTCTCTGCCAGCACAAGCCCCAATGTACTTCATGCATGACTGAAGAAAAAATGAGGAAGATGTTAGTTTCTGCACGAGATAGGACATATGACCTAGTAGTGTTTATCTCTCATTCTGCGACTGAGATGTGACCTATATGAATGCTATTGAGAACCTTTTCAGAGAGGATCATGAAAAACCTGGACAGCCAGTTGTGGCAGATGCAAAGAAAAGAGACACTAAGTTGGAGAACTGGCACTACACAGTAATCTCTTTCTCCTCTATTGCAGTATTCTCCCAGTACAAACTGTTGAAGGCTAGATGCACTAAATCCTACTCAATGGCAAACTTCAAGAGAAAGAGGCACGTTCTCCTCAAGGAGAACACTGGAAGGTTAGGTTAGTAACTGGCAGGCTTCCTAAAAGGAGGCATAGCAACATCGATGTGTGCCTTTTGCCTGGGATGGACTGAACTGAGTGTGTTTATGCAGTGACTGCTATGTGATAGAGGAGGCATCGAGTCCTAGCCCTCTCTAGCACAGATGAAAGGTAAAGAATCCTGGTCAAAAATGTTGGCTAGGAGTGTAGTGGGTTCTTTGCATTTCCTTCTAATAAAAGCCTGCAGACATTTTTATGTTGAGAAGGAAAATAGTGTCTTACCTGAGAAAACATGAACATATGCTACATAGAATGGTTCAGTAAAATGCTGCAGATTAGGAAGGTCTTTTCACTAGGTTTAGTGCCTAAAATAATACAATTAAGTACATGATTATATCTGAATGTAAGCAGAAATGTCCCAGCTTGGAATCCAAATCAGTCCAAGAGGGTGTCAAAAATTGGGATGCAGAGATATCCCAGTTCCCACAAACCAGCCCCTTCCCGCCACTTTCCAAAAGGCAGTAAGTTCTGGACTGAAATATGAAGCGCAGTGCCCAGTCTTCTAAACAACTTGACAGTAACAGGACAAGGGAGATGAAATAAAACAAATCCTTTGTTAAACAAGACTGTGAAATCCTCCTGTATCCTCTCATACAACCTTGTAACAGTAAGAGTCAACTACCAACACTAATATATTTCTGCTGTCACCTCCAGCACCCGCAGGCAGCACTAAGGCCTTCATTTGTATGCCAGCGTGTGCAGAGCTGCCTAGGATGTACTTTATGTTTCAGTAACTGATTTACACTGAATCTGCTGCAATAAGGGCCAGATGATCACCTCCATTATGCAAATGAATGGAGACAGCAAGGAAGGCAGTTACTTGAAGTGACAGAGGGAACAAGTGCTCTTCTGTTCAGGGTGCTTCTTCTCTTTATCCCTAGACTCATTCCATAGCCTTCTTACTTGCAAATTTGTATTCAATGGGAAGGGTACAGCCAGCTGGAAGGTGATTAATTGGGTTAGAAGCTGCTTTACATCACAGTTGAGACTCAGTTTACACAGGGGAGGGAAAGGTGCACTGGGAATATAAAAAATGTTCAGTAAGCCAAAGCCACATTACCTTTAGGCTTTCATTGTACATCAGCTCTCACTGATTTAACCAAAAAGGCTTAAAAATATGTTGGTTATTAAGCTAGAGAAGAGTTTATTTTAATGAAATACAAGTAACTAGGAGATTTGTGCTTAAGGAGACAAATATAAGCAATCTACATGTAATCAGGAAAATGTGCATCATACAGAAGACGGCCTACTTCTGCTTATATGTCTTAAGTATTGATATAAAATAAGAATTTTTCTGACCAGAAGAACTGCATCAATATAATTGTGCCATTCTATCTGTGTATCTTAAATCTGGAAATGCTATTACATAAAAATGACAGCATCCTAAATCTGGTATTTAAATATCCTAAATAATAAAAATTATTTTATAAAATCTCATTTAAAAGGTGAAAACAGATCATGAATAAAGAGATTAAGTTGAGAGCCTTACAATAAGGCAAGAAGGCAGTGTGTACATTCCCATTTTGCATCCACTGAACTAGATTAAGTAATCCCCTACTTGTGTGGGATTAATGTGTAGGTTTTCTGTTTTCTTTCTTCTGTTGGCTAGAGTGGGAAGTATTTTTGAGGGGGAAGGAGGGGACACATCATACAGGGGAATTAACAAATTAATAAATAATTATACAGCTATGTATATATATTTAATACATTACTGAATTACACAAAATGAATAATTCCATTGGGTTTGCAAAAGTTAGGGATATAATAATTCTATCTGGAAGAGTAGTAAACTCAAAATCTTTCTCCCAGAATCATAAGCAATGTAGACACACAGCCTAACTTTTGTAAATTATGTGAGAAGGGCCTAAGAGCCCAGGACCTGAAGACTTCCTGAACTTTGAGAAACTTCAGATCTGAATCCAATTTTGTAGCACAGGCCCATTTCTGAAATCCATATTAATGCACTTGATTCTCTTCTACTTTTGTCAAATAGATGTAATTCTACTTCAGTGGGTTCATTTCTGAAGCTTAGTCCATGTTTGTTGTAGGACAAGGAGCCTTAAGAGTTTACCATCTCTTCTCTTGCTAAATTTTCCTTTTATCCTAGAGGAGTTTTATTTAGATTTTTTTGAAAGAACTGTTTCCTACTCACTCTGAATTTAGCTTGAAGTTTGTAGCTTCCATTTCAGACCTGAAACATTCTTTGGTTTCAGTTACATCCCAGTGGCTTGATAAAAAGATGTTACTTCTTCTTACAGACCTTGCCTACACACCTACACACAGAGAAAATGCCACGTGTAATGACACCAACTCAAAACTGATTAAACACTGAAGTCTCACAGAGAAAATTGCTCTTGCAGTCAGCAGAAGTTTTGCTTAGACTGACATGTCAGGTTTTGGCCCTATACTTCTAAAATAACACCTCTCCCAGGAGACCCAAATCAAAATATCTATCAAAATATCTAAGATTACTCAATATCATATTTATATAAAAAACAGACTCAGGGACACCCTTTAACCTTTCTGCAACAGACCCACTCACAAAAGCAAGGTCTTGTAGAACTGACCTCTTCATGCTCAAAGTGTGGGGCAACAAGCCAGTGTAACATCTGCTTAGTATTCATTGCAAAGCAAATGTACAATGCTGACACCATTAATCAGCTTGTCCAAGTGAATAAAATGTCAAAAGCTGATGTAAGAAAGCTTGGCTTTAAAAGCAAACATTTCCTACAGATCAGCACGAGTCCATCTAATGATGGATTAGCTAACCCTGGAAGATGAAGAATGACTCCAGCCTAATTTTCTGGGTGGAATGCATGTAAATTTAACATTGTACATAGAAAGATTGTAAAAAAATTAGAGGTATGGGAACTAGTTCTATAAAAATCAATCTTCTGCCATTGGTGCCACAAACTTCAGGATGGGATATTAAACAGAATGAATAAAAATACTTTTGTTTTGGGTCACACCTGCAGGTTGCAAACTGTGCCTTAAATCTTTTTCATTCACAGAACTGATAAACAGTAGTTAGCATTTCTTTCCCCTTCCCGTCCTTTGCTGAGCCACAGACAGGAAGAGTATCTAAAAGTCAGAAATTAACTAGATTTAAGGTCAGTGAAATAGGTGCAAAGCAGTGCAACAGTATTTGAAATCTTAGATTAAATTATGGGTAAAAGCTGACAAATAGTAAAGAGTGCTGTTAACGAGGAGCAGAACATCTCTCAGGGAAAGAGGAGATGAGGAACTCAGACACGTGTGTCAGAAGCCCTCTGGAAGCTAGCGTCAGGAAGCCAGAAATGGAAAAAGTCTGTTCTGGCCAGCCTAAAAATGTAGGACATATTCTATTGCACTGTCAAATCTGCTTTTAAAAGTCCAAGGCTTTTGTGCTTCCAAGATTCCCTTTGGGAGACGTTTCTGGACTGCAGTGTATTTCAGTGTCAATATGTTTTTTCTTTTTTTTTTTAATCTGAATTTCTTCCCACAGTTGCTAGTATAGCCCTTCAGAACACAATTAAAAATTCCCCTCTTTCATAAGCTCTGTAGCCCTCACTGCCTTTCTTTCAGCGTCAGATTCTGTTATGTCTTCTCAGAGTATGCTGTCTTTTACTGTAAATTAGCCCTATTGAAAATCATTGGGATTATTCATGGGATAGAGGTCTAGCCTTAGTGAATAAAGTGGGCATCACTGAAACAAGTATAATATGTCTTGAATCAATGAGACAAATGTTTTTCACTGGGAAGAAGAGACTATGGATTGAATGAAGCAGTCTTTTCATCACTATAAATCAGAGCTTTGGTAGACAGAGTTGCCATCATGTGTACCAAAAGGACTGTATGTGATGTACTGTTCTAACAGAAGGAATACATGATTCTTCTATTGTACTGTTTTTCAATTACCTTGGGGAAGGATAATATTTGAGAATTTACTGTAAAGTGCTATTGACTAAACACTGCCGTCTTCTGCTCCAACTAGCTAAAGAACAACTGTACAATACAAAAACAGCTTGGGTCAAGTGATTGTGAATTAATTCAGATCAATTTACATAAAATTAATTTAAATGAAAAAAGAGTGCCAGGAAAAAAAAGAACAAAATGTGAAAATTAAAGAGAATTGTTTAGTAAAGTCATCTGGACTGAAGAGCTCAAAAGCCTGGATGATGAGAAAATTTTGGAGGATTTGCAAGTGGAAGAGGCAAAATTTCTCTGTAACTTGAATCTCAAGTAAAAGAAAACACTTTCAGAGGAAGGTCCTAACCGTAACTGGATGAACTTCTAACTGAAAAAATATATTATGGGTAAACAAAAAGCCTAGAAGAAAAGGAAAAGGAAAATAATCAACTAAAACTGCTCTGCCTCAGAGGTTAGAGAAGATAGCAATAAAGTATGAATTGCCCAAAATACATACAAATAAAAGGAAAAAGAAAAAAAGAAATAATCTTTAATCATTTAAAAAAAAAAAAAAAGGTAGGGTAACTGTGCAATCAGAAAAAAACAGAAATGAATGAAGACTTAAGACCCCAAAACAAAATAGTTTTTTCCCCCCATCTTGTACAGCAAATACTACTTCTGTTTTTAACCATACAAAGAAAACATGATGAGGCATTTGAAGACCTCAATAGTATACAAGGCTTTAGACCATGCTGTGAAGGAAAATAAAAAACAGCAGAAGATACAAAGGAAAATGAAAAATAGGACAAAATGTGGTCTGGGCTTACCAAAGATGGGCTGTAACACATACATTTGGCATTGTTTCTGACAACATAATCTTTTTTTTTTAAGAGAAAGAATATGCAGGAGATCTATCGGGACTTCTACAAATCTTTCTTATACAGTTTTATAGTATTAATTTAAATTGGAGAAGACTCGAATTAATGCAGGAACCACCTGAATATGGGAATACAAATTAGTCTGACAATGACAAGAGGATTTGGCAAGGAGCTGAATAAGGGAAAGAGGACAAGGGTTTATCATTGAAGGTTTGAGGAAGTTTACAGGGAGACATCCTCCAGGACTGGTTATGGAATCAATATTATAGAATAGTCTTACTAATGGCCTTGGCACAAAGACTAGAGCATATTAATGAAATCTATGGATGACACAAAGTTGGAGGCATCTTCAGTACAGTGGCAGAATATTGTATAAAGAGGGAACAGAACATCATACAGGGAACAGGAACTGATTTTTAAGACAGGAGTAAAAGAAATGTGAGGAACTGTAAATAAAATGCAAAGACAAGTAAGAATTTCTGCTTTAAGTTGGCAGTTTATCAATCAGAGACATCCAGGGACAAGGACTCATGTATTAGGTGCTCGACTATCGATGCCACTGTCATAAAGCCAGGAAAAGAAAAATGTGATCCTCATCTGTCAGGCAAGATAATTTAACAGAGATAGGGAATAATTAATTCCATTTTACACAAAACAATAAGACAGCCCTTGGAATGCCAAGCACAGTTTACTAGTCACAGTTTACTATTTACTATTTACTGTAACTATTTAAAAGATTAATTTGATCTGGATCATGTACATAGAACATTCATAGACGGGTCAGGAAACTGGATAGAAAGTTCATGAAGAATCTTGTTAAAGGTGGCTAAAGGCATTAGGTTGTTCAAATGAGAAATCTGATAAGCAGGGATGTGACTGCTGGCCATGAATACATCAAGGGATACGTACAGAAGAGGAGCTGCTCTTCATTCCAAAACATGCTGGCACTCTGTCAGTTGCAGGAGGTTTCTGAAGAGCAGAGTGAGGACTGACTAAAACAGCCTTCTGAGGGATGTAACAGGAACAAGAAGACCAATTAGATTTTAAAAGGATTTCCAGCAGTGTGCAAGTAGATTTTTATTAAATGACTGTTTGCAATATGAGAAGACTGCACTTTGTGGACCTCAAGTCTGTTTTTTCCCACTTTCTCCCAAAAGAGAAAAAAACAAGCCAAAAAGGGAAAGACACATTTAAAGTTGCCACTGTTATTTAAGACTGAAGAACGTACTTTAATTCAGATACTTTGAAAAACTCCTTCTGAGCTCAGAATACTTTCAGCAGTGTTTAGATTCCCCTCAAGCTCTGCTGGATCAGTTCTCTTTCTCTGAAAGACTGAACAACTCTTTGCGTTATTCTGTAGGATTCCTGCTCCTTGCAACAGTACTCTTCTAAGCTCAGCTTTTCTTGGTGAGGCTCAGGTAACTCTCAGACTAGGCTGGGTTTAGGTGCAATCACAACAGAACTGGGAAATCATATAACAAGATGTCTGATTATGGTTCACCTTTGCCTGATCATGGTCTGCCTATGAAATATGATGCATCCTCAGCTTGTTGCCTTCCCAAGATAGTCAGCTCCCCTGCCTCAGCTTTCTTAACTTGACTCTATTCATTTCTGATAACTGCTAGGTGACCCTCAAACACCCACAAACCCAGTCACAACAGGACAGACAATCTCATCTAGTGGAGCTCTGCAGTCTGGAACTATATCTGGGATTCATAAAATCACATCTAGAAGAGTATCTGTAAGAGAAGCATGTCAATGAGTTTTTTCTTCAAAAAACCTCCAATACACATTGGGAAAGGAACTCTGAGACATGCCCTTGTGAACTACAGTGTCAAACACATGTAACTAGAGTGCCTGTGCAGACATCTGTGCACTGCTCCATTGATATGGTTGTTTTCTGCTCTGTTTGGCATGTTCTCCTGCACTTGACTTACCTCCAGAGGGCTCCTGGCTTGGTATTCCCTTTCATGGGCTGTGGATAGCCCCCGCACTTGTGTCATGGTGGTATGCTGTGGCTGCAGTTTCTGTTCCAAACTGAGGATGGACAATGCAAAAGGGAACCAACCATCAGATGTCAACATTGAAAGAAAATGAGAAGGGATTAGTCTGAATTTCTGTTAGCATCGCAAAATATAATCCACAGTGAGTGTGAATGAGTCTTAAGCCTGCTCAATGGCAGTTGCATTTTTAACTTTATGTCAGAGCTATTTAAGGAAGTTACACTTAAATTGAATATAAAATATCATCGGTACTTACAGTGCAGATAGCTGACTGTTTAGACAATTATGTAGACAAGAAAAGAAATAGTACCTTTAATTAAAATTATACCAACACAAAAATGATGAAGGCTTCCTTAATTTTGAGTCTTATCTATGACCTCACAACACTTTTCTTAAGGAACTATGCAATGCTTAGCTTTCATGGCCATGTGAGAAAAGCCTTCAGGTTATGGATACATTTCTAGAACGATAAAACAGCAAATGCATAAATTATATTTTGCATACTAGTCAGGAAAAAATTGTACAAAGCATTTTTTTCCAGCTAAAATGTCATCAGAGCATAACTTGGCTTATTTCAAAGGTTCTGGAATGTGATCCATGTCACCAAATTTCAGATATGTTAGTAATATTTGTATTCACGACTAGTAGAAAATAATCATATTCATGTTTGATTTGTACTTAAAAACTCAGATATGGAGATGTAAAAGTACATTGGAAATGTCACAGCTGCTTCATTTATATTTAAAAAGTAAGTTTCTAAAAAAATATTTTGAGCATTAACTCAAACAGGCCGAAGAGGCTCTGTAGTTTGATATCCATTATAAATTAATTTTATGTCTTCTCCTTTATCCAAATTTTACATATTTGCAGTAACAGCATTTCCACTTGCACAGCAAAAGCTAAAAATGTTAGCAAGTAGGCAAAGAGCAGAGGGTACTTTCCACACTTGTAACAGCAGGGAAAGCAGCCTGGGATTGTGGGATGAGGATGGCTAGAAAAGAGTGTTAGAAAATTGCTCAGACAACTGCAGTACTATGGATAATGATGATGCTTCTAAATGAGCATCTTTCCTTTCTAAATTTCCTCCCCTCCATCCTCTCCAGATGATGGGGAGCTCATCCTTCTCACAGCTAACATTAAAAGTGCAGTTCAGTACACTGATCGTACTTGGCTGGCATTATCAAAGGTGTTTTAATGCTCACAGAAACGGTTCTATTGTATAAATCCCTTTGTTTCTTTTTTAGATCACTGCCACTGTGGCAACTGTTGTGATTTAAACCTTCTGGTGCTTCTTATGATTCTGTAGCCTGCATTAAATTAGGGAGGGGACAGTCATTTGCCAGAAGACTGCCAAGTGCCCTCTACAGAGGCTCTCTGTAGGACTTCAAGAATCCTTCTCCTACACTTTCATATAGTATCTAATAATAAACAAGAGTCAAGACTGCAATTTTTCAGCGAATTCCATTGGTATGGAATCACGATATATACAAGGCCCTGATAATATCTGAGTATTTTGTACATAATTTTGATCCTAGACAACTGCACACAAGGTCAAGTGTCTTGGGAGTTTAGATCATTTTGTTTCCTATGTGTTATCTAAGTGAGAAATTGCATACCGGCACAGAGTGCCTCATATGTTATCAGGAAGCATCTGGAAACTTGACCTACATTTGAGAATGAAGTTCTCTGTACTGAGTTTCAGATGTAAAAGTCCTGTCTGTTTACATTTGTCATAAGACTTTATTCTTAGATCTAACTTTTTATCATCTTTTAAGATGTCACTGACTATTCCACTTGTGGCATTCCCTTGTTTCAGTGTAATCTCCACTCTAACTCTTTCAAATCTACTTAGTTATTTTTAACACTGTTCTGAAACAACTTTGTGAAACTCTTCTGCTTTTCCTGCATCAGACTTGAAGGTGTCCTCAAAGAAGGACTTAATGTACAGCATAGACCTGACCCTCACCTCATGTAAATTAGAAAAGCTCTACTGAAGTTGCTGAAGATGCACAGCTTTTCAAAAGCTGGTCCTTCATACTCTTTTTTGTCTAGAGAGACCATAAGAATAGCATTAAAATACAGCAGTGTTGCTGTAGCTACAATAGCCTAAGGCTACAAATGAGGCAAGGAGGTAATCACCTTTTAGGTCAGCTAATAGAACTAATGAACTAATAAAACCCAGATTTGTTTGTATATCACAAACCTCATCTGCAGTGAATAGTCTAATGGAAGATGCAAACTATGTCTAATACTTTAAGGTAGCTCCTAGCTAATGGTTTGGTCCACAACCAGTCATCATTGTTATTTTCATCATTTACCAAGTGTTTCTAGAGACTAGTGTGAAGTGCTTCCTGTGTTCCACTGAATGAGAACTAGGACTGTTCAAACACTCCTATCCTTGTACTCTTGCTATATTACCTTTTCTTCATATTCTGCTTTCCAGAGGTAAGTGCTACATCATTACTCTGTTCTCAAAAAATAAAAATATTAGTGGTTACTTCCCCTGTGCTAAGTGAAAACAACCTTAAGTGTTTCTTGAATCAGAAGGTACTTTGGGGTACTCACCAGTGAGACTCTGAGGGACGCCACAATATTTGGCATGTTCCTAGAGACATTATGACTGGATTTGCATATGCTGTCCTGACGTCTAAAACATTCTTTCAAGACACTCAGCTTATCATTTTATCAATCCAAATGTTTACTTTTAAATTGCTAGAAAATTTTTGTTCACAAGAAAGCAAGAATGTGTTCTATGTTTATCAGGAACAAGCTGTCTTGTCGAATGTATATTGCTGTGATTAAGAATATTGGAATGAATAGTTGTATCTTTTCTTCAAAGACCACTTGCTTGCTTTCTTTTCTTTTTTTTTTTGGTTGAAGGAGGGCATTCACACCACCTGCTCAGTGCTCCAGATAATTGCCAAAACCTGTATTGCCATGAAAAAAACCCACCTTCATTCTAGAAAAATATGAATATGTCAGGCAAGTTAGAAAGAGGCAATAACAAGACTAGTTCACAGTTTTAATACTGTGTTATAAAATGATTGTTGCAACACTGCAATTTGTAATTTTGAGAATATGGTTTCTGGTTCTACAGTGAATCATTAAAAAGGAAAAAGTCATTTGATCAACAGGACCAGAGAACTCACGTATTGACATTTGGAAAAGCAGTAGTCCTACGCAACAATTAGAAACATTTTCCTCGGCTAACTCATGACATCAATTATGATGTCTGCAGCCTTTTCTCCAAATAATCTGTTCCCCTTCAGAAAAGTAAGCTTCTTAGAAACTTGTCATTCACATCAGATAACTTTTAGATAAGACTGATCTTCCCAGTACTTTGTAGGCTGTGATTTTAATTTTGACAAGAAATAACCAAGAAGCCACAGAAATGATAAAATCTTTGGAAGGAAAGATGTAACCCAGATTGGACAATAATTAAAATTAGTTCCCTATGACCACTCCACCTATTTCAGAAGTTGACTCAAATATTTCTCCTATTTCACAACTTGACTTTTTGCTCTGCCGTTGGCAGACGGCCAACATTCCAATTAGGCACAAGCTGGAAAACAGCCTGCAGGTCAATGCCTTTTGCTGGATTCAGATAAAATCTTAACTACATTCTGGCCAAGATCAGACTACAGCCATCATTTATTCATTCCTTGTCTTTTACACTGATGCAGCTGGGTTTATGCACCTGAAAGATGGGAGATAATAACGTGCGAAGTTTGAATGAACTTTTTCATATTGAAAACAACAGGAAAGAAGCTCTGTTGGCACATGCAGCAAAACTTTCTGACAGTAAAACCACTATGTTATGCCAAAAATATTTTAGTGTGTGGGATTTTCATGATCAAAATGATTTAATTTCTTAAAGCACCATCCCTTTTCTAAGCATTAAGAAACATTGCAGATAATTTATTCACACAACTACCATTGCAATTAAGAAAGCAGCATTATCTTATATTGCAGATGACAACACTGGAAGAGAGGTACTTAAAAACAGCACAGAAAAGTGCCAGAGCTAGGACTGGATACTAAGAATCCTGGGTACTTAAATCTTGTCCACATCTTAAAGTCATATCTTAAAGTTTTTATCAGATTAGGCCTATGCAGGTACTCTAACAGACTCCACCTCATGAAGAGACCACTTCTGTAAAACAAGAAAATAACATCATCTCTGCCTGATAGATAGGGAATTGAAGCACAAAAATATTTTGCACACAGGAAGTTTATGGAAAAGGCAGGAACTGAACCAGATGTTCTAAGGTCTGGCCCAGTGCCTTAAGGACAAAATAATTCTTTTAACTCATAAAAGTGTACTAGACAAAACTGTTGCTTCTCACCTTTTATGATCTGGTTTAGCAAAGAGAATACAGAGAGATCATAAAGTGTCCTGTTAATCCAAAGTTGGGTCTGTGATAACAGAACATCCTTTGATGACTGCAGAATGTTACTTTGCTTTTATTTAAATCATAAAAAGAGAAAAAAGCGCCTGTTTTGTGGAGACAGTTTCCAGACTTGGATCTGGTTTCCTCCTTTTGCTCTGTAAACACCTTGTTTCTTTGACAAATCTTTTCCAAAAGTGATCACTGCTGACCCAAATGGATGCTGCTGCGTAAGTTGGATAACATAAATTGCTTTTCATACCTTACAAATTGTTGTGAAAACTTGATGGGCAAAATACACAGCTCCGTTATCGTTGCACTGGGGAGAAATCTGGTTTAAAAGCATTGTTTCTCTGGAACATGTAAATAAATTTGACTAGAGTAGCTGTGCAGAGAAATACTGTTGTACTGTCATCTCCTTACCCCTCTGGATGCAACCTGGCCCTGATAATTAGCTTTGGCTCCCATGAGAACAGAAACGTGCTGACTAAACGATTGTTCCTGTTATTCCTGTTTCCTACTGTGCGGGGAGTTCTTTGCTTTAATTTCATTAACTGCCTTATGGCTCAGCCATGTGCAAACCGTCATCTTTTTTTCCAAAAAAATCTGCATCAAGGTAAATGCAATTGTTCAATAGCCCAGCCAGTGGGGTGAAGTGAACAAAGAGCTGCACAACAGGTTCTTCATGTGAGTGAATGCCTATTCAAATCTATCTAACTACTGTAAATTGATTTGCAGGCAGTACCAGATGTGCCACTAGATTTCCATTTATTCCTCATAGAAAAGTCAATTAAATGCATGTCATCTGGAAATCATCCCAGAGAAGCAGATGTGATGTGTGTTTACCAAGGCTTTGATTAATTCTTGAAGCTTCAAATAGAAGTTAAGGGTGCACAACATCTCTCAAGAGATTTCCAGTACAATAACAGGCCACAGTGTAAGTGGAATCTGCTTTGTTTAATACAACAAAGATTCAAAAAAATCTTTTGAGTAACTCTCTGAATGGAAGGCTATGATCAAATCAGATATTTAAACCATAATAATGTCTTATAGCCCAGATAAGACTACTTTACTTCAGTGATCAGCATCATTACTCTCCAATTCAATTTTATCTTCTTTTTAAAAGTTCATTTCTTGTGGACATTTTCTAAAATCTCAAAATTGACAGGAAACAAATATAGAGTGTTCCCACTGCTCACAGAAAGGTACTGAAAGGTACAAAAGTTCAAACATACTCAGCTGCAGATGAGCTCACCCTCACCAATTTTCTGCAGCTGATTGTAATAAAAACATCACCTCCCATGTGACCAGCTTTTGCCATTGAAAAGCAATAATGTCATCTCCGGTGGGAACCTGGATGACAAATAGCTAGTATTAAAACACAGATATTTCTCTAGATTACCCTGCAGTCTGTAATTTCCCTTAGTGAAAGGACTAGAAGATTGAGCAAAGTTTAAATAGGTTAAAGGAATAAATACTCTATTAACATATACATATATATATATATAAAGATGATCACCTCAGTAACACAGATTATTCCTTGGCAGTTGGATAAACGCATGAGACTGTTTTGATAATGAGAGTTGATTTTTATTATTATTTATTATATAGGAAAGTATATAGCTTTGAATAAAAAAGTGTTGCTATTAGCATGTATTCCTTCAAGATGCAGATGTTCTTATCTGGTCTGACTGAATAGTCCATGGAAACATTACCTTCACTGGGCATTGGATCAAGCCATCACAGCATTTAGACAGAGCATCTGTAATACAAGAATTCGGCCTTTCCATGCAAGATGCCATTTCCAAGAAATATCATAGACTGCTCCTAAATTCCACTGCGCCTAGTGGCCTCATGGAAGAGCAGAGGAGTTCCTATGAAAAGAATAAAGGACAAAATACTTGCTGAGTAACTGTCCTTGCTCAGTAAAGATGGGCAATTACTGGCCTAGCATTTAATTTGTGCATTCTTTTCTTCCTTTTTAGAAAAAAGGATCATTATATACTGAATATCTATCACGAAAGAAAACATTAAAGACTGTATTAACAAATGAAAGAATTCAGATATCCCGAGGAATATCAGATAAGCATTACAGTATGCCTCAGACTTTGCTTGGAACAACCAAAGCCATGGGAAGGCTATACCATTTCCAGACATCCCTCTTGGCTAGATTCCATCACTGAGCAGTGAGATGTGTAATAATAAAAATATAATATTGTCCTTCATGTTCTTAAAAAACTACCTCTCATCTCTCCAAGTAGACAGCATTTACAAAAGCCAAGAGAGGAATCTCTTTAAAAATCTCCCACCCAACCTAGGCAGAGCTTGGAAACATTGAATGCAATAAACATTCTCAGTAAATATTCATATTTTGTCAGATTTCTTTTATACACAGATAATAGTTCTTTAAAACAAAGAATACAAAATAAAGAATGCTATAAAAAAGACATTATTTTAACAGAGCAAGAGGAACTGCTATCACTGCAGACTAACCAGAACACTGGAAATTGCTGAGTAGCTATTGCTTTATCTTCACAAAAACCAAACAGGCATAAGAACTTGTATTAGCTGCTGACAGTCTCAGTAACTTCCATGAAGCCATTTATAGCTCTTTCTATGTACCATCTATCATAATTTATTAGGATTTCTTTTAAGAGACTACAGAAAGTGCAAAGTGGGCCTACACTTGACATCAGCTCAAAATGAGGAGGAAAGGTGTTTGAAAACAAGTCTTCAAAGTACATTTGTGCTGTCCATATCACTGATGCTAAGCCTACATTTAACAGGATGCTTTAGAGATACACAGGGCTGTAACAATTAAGAACCACTAGTAACAGCCTGAGAAAACAAGATTTGCCAGTGCTCAGATGCAGGGCTATACCCTCTGTGCTAATTCCTCATACGTCCTTTGAAGACCTCAGTAATGTGCATCCACTATAAAACTGCCTAGTAATATAGGAATATGTAATAACTCCCTACTCTTTTTTAAAATCATACTCACTGGTCATGCCACAATTACTATTATGTACTGATGGAATATGGTTCTGTGTCCTACCTATATGCCTTCAACTGCTGTGGTATGTATTGGCTTGACTTATGCTATAGTATGCCTTGGATTGCTTTGAATACCAATAACTTACCATCTGACATTCTTACAGAGTAAATTGGCTTGTGTGAAGTTTGTCTTCTTTCAATGTTTTATACATGAGAGCTATGACCCACCTAGAACTGGAAATATATGCATTTGTACTTAAGGTTACTAATTCCCTAATCTGTTCTACAGTACATATTTATTACTTATATCCTGAGCTCTTAATTAGCTCTCTCGTACTTTATTTAAAAGAAAAATAGCTGCCATGTATGTATACAATCAATTTGCTGTGGTTTTCAAAAACGCTTAGCTTCGGTCTAACTTAATGATGTTTATATCTAAAAAAATGCCTGTCATGAATTTTTTTTGCTCTTTTTTGTTTGTGGAAGAAAAAAGGAACATAAGTTGAGGAGGACAGATAGCAAAAAAATGTGTGGAGACATAGTGATGTTGACTGTGGCATAAAAGTTAAGCTAACATAGTACTGAGCAAAGAAATGACTGGTAACCATTTTTTTTTTTTCACTTCTGTTTCTTTAAGGAATAATTGACTTCTCCCTCAGAAAAGCACAGAATCTACAAAGAGCCACCAATAAAAATCCAATTTTACTAAGAGATGACAGGCACAATGCTCAATGTCTATAAGGAAGATGTTGCACGCAACAAGTTTAAGAGGCCTTCAAGTACCTTATCGACTCAAAACAGTATGCCAAACTAAAGGTAAGAGAATAACGTGGCCCAGCATTAGTTAGGAATACAGCAGGCAGCTTTGAAGGAGAATCCTTCACAAACTAGCCAGATCCATTTACTCACAAGGTAAGAAGAGAAAAAGGCCAAACTCTTTGAAGGACTGAGAGTCTTGGCATAAGTTCCTGTAGTGCCAGATTTCTCAGGAAACTGAAGGCTTTTTGAGCTCAAAACCTAGTATAAAAAGATCATAGTAAACTAACTTGTGGTGGCTCATGACAAAGGTACAGCAAAGCAGGAGGAATGGTGTAACCTCAAAAGTTACAGGTCTTCCTGGTGGAAGACGTTGGCTTTAATCTTTTCTTGTAATCTGCCATTCTGTTGCCTGGATATGGACTTCCTGTAAGGTTCAGCAGATCTGCTTAGCTGCTAAATCAGTTGTACTAGAGTTTCCAAGCTAGAAAAGGCATCTTATGGATAACTACTTTTTAGGCAAAAAAGTGTTGACTACTGTATTGAATCTCTGGGTATAAAAGATTGACAGTAGACTTTTCCAGGTCATAGAACAATCTATTTGGCTTAAAGAATTATATATAAAAAAACAATCATTCCATTAAAACAGTCTGACTTAGAAACTCTTGTCACTCATTAAAAAAAAAAAAAAAAAAAAGTAAAAACTTAAAGAAATATAACCCACACAGGCCAGGAGAGGTAGTACTGCCCAGGTAATACACAAAAGAAAGCTTAAATATTTCTTTGCAGAGTTTTTCTGTAGTTCCAGAGCTCCCATTCACCAGCAGAATATGCAAGTGGCAAGGAGCAGCAAGGACCAGCAGAGAGCCAGGAGCCAAGGGGAATAACAAGGCTGACAGGGTGAAGGCCTCACCAGCCTAGGCCCATCCAACCATCCTGGAGCCAGAGGAGCAGGGCCAGCTGAGGGACAGCCAGGGGCAGCCAAGAGTCCAGATCACCTATGGTGACAAGGTTGGTCTGAGGTCAAGCTAGGAACATGAGTCAGAATTGATGCAAAATCTGAAATAATAGCAGTGTTAAAGCAATTCACTCACTTCATGGATAAGGCAGTAAGCAAGCTCTGCTGTTGAATATGGAGGTAGAAAGGAAGCACCCAATGTACCAATCATCTCTTATGATCAAGAGTGCAGAATCTGCAGTACACAGTCTTGGCATGATTATCTCTCCCTGTCTGTGTGGGTAGTATTGTTTCCTAAGGTACACTACTGTGATTTCCATCTTGGACAGTCCATGGAAAAATACTGAACAAATAGTAAACTGCAGGCAACACATTGCATTTGTCTCTGTCAGTCTCAGTTTTAGCTTCTGTACTATCTGTGTCTGTAGGAGATATTAGAGAGCCTCACAGGTAAGACGTACCCTGAAGGGAAGAAAACTGAGGCACAACAGTGAGTTTGTGAGCAGGCTGGTGATTACAGGTTTCTGCTGATAACAGAACGTATGTTTAGGTTTCATCTCACCGCAAAGTATTCAGTAATGAGACGAGGAATTCCACAGGAGAGTGGTGGGGAAAAAATCTTCCTTTGGTTACAGCTGTGTAGTCAATTAAGGGAGGAAAAAAAATACAAAATAATATTTGTATTGAGACAATAGCTAGGTCAGTGCTGCTATCTGCTGGTGAAGAACACATGTTGCTCTAGAAGTACACTAGTGCTTGGGTATCTTTGTAAGCAATGCTTGAAATTGCATGAAGCTATTTTAATAAACATTAAATTAAATAAAAGTTGTAATATTTATGTAAATTAATATCTTATAATTATTAAATTTTAATATTTATAATTTAACTTTTGTGAGTGTCTAGAAACTTTATTTCCTCTTCAGACTTCAGTTGCTTCAAGTAAATCAGGCAGCTTAATGTAAATATTCTGTCACTTCTGTACATGGAGGAAAATATTTAATTCTAATAATAGTTAACTTCAGTACATGGAGGAAAATATTTAATTCTAATAATAGTTATCTTCCTTCCTTCCTTTGTTTCTTAGACAAAATTCCAGGAATTTTCACTCACATGGGAATTTGCATTGTCTGGAAATGTAGAAGCCATATAGAAGAGTGTTTGAAAATGGGCTCCAAGAGATTTACTTAAAGAACTCTTTAAAACAACAAAAAAAGTGGTCCTCTTTTTACTCTAGAGTATGACACAGATGCTTACAAAGACTTAAAGATGGATAGTCATAATCTTAAAGAACTAACAGGTTGAGAGATACAGTCTTACGCTGAGGATAAAAAGATTAAATAAATATAATGCTCAGAATTTCATCTTGGATAAAATAATTACTAAACTTCTGTTTCAAAGAACCACAGCTGAACTAAGTGACAAGCAAAGGTAGCCACCAACACTATTTCATATGAGTTAATTTTGACAGGATAGATCATAAAGAGGACTAGTACTTTAGATTTATGTTGTAAAGTAGCTAATCAATTTTCTTAATATGTTTTCCTGTAAATCTTGAAGCATGTAAAAAGCCTGGAAATACCTTAGTTATTGAGGTGCTTCACCCTTCCACCCATTTAAGTGTATGATGGTAGATTGTGAGATGTACTTGAAACACACTGACAGAAAAAAAAATGTTCTTTGAATCTGAATCTGAATTTCAATTTGAAGATGACCACTGTGAAAGAATCATAAAGTCATAGAACCATAGAATCAGTAAGGTTGGAAGGGACCTCTGGAGATCATCTAGTCCAACCCCCCTGCTCAAGCAGGGTCACCTAGACCATGTTAGACAGGGTTGCATCCAGGTGGGCCTTGAAGATCTCCAGAGAAGGAGACTCCACAACCTCTCTGGACAACCTGCTCCAGTGCTCTGTCACTCTCACAGGGAACAAATTCCCCCTCCTGTTCAGGCGGAACTTCCTGTGCTTCAGCCGCTCTCCAGAAGGTCAGCCCCCAGCCTGTACTGGTGCCTAGGGTTATTTCTAACTAGGTGCAGGACCCTGCACTTGCCCTTGTTGAATCTCAAGAGGTTTCTCTCTGCCCAGCTCTCCAGCCTGTCCAGGTCTCTCTGAATGGCAGTACAGCCCTCTGGTGTGCTTCCTCTGCTCATTGCCTCTTGTCCTGTCACACAGGACAACTGAAAAGAGTTTGTCCCCATTCCCTTGACACCCTCCCTTCAGGTACTTGTACACATTGATAAGATCCCCTTAAGTCTTCTCTTTTCCAGGCTGAAGAGGCCCAGCTCTCGCAGCCTTTCCTCATAGGGTAGGTGCTCCAGCCCTCTGATCAATCTTGTAGCCCTATGCTGGACTCTCTCCAGTAGCTCCATGTCTCTCTTGTACTGGGGAGCCCAGAACTGGACACAGTACTCGAGATGAGGCCTCACTAGGGCTGAGCAGAGGGGCAGGATCACCTCCCTCGACCTGCTGGCAACAGTCTTCCTAATGCACCCCAGGACACCATTGGCCTTCTTGGCCACAAGGGCACATTGCTGGCTCATGGTCAATCTGTCATCCACCAGCACTCCCTGGTCTTTCTCAGCAGAGCCGCTCTCCAGAAGGTCAGCCCCCAGCCTGTACTGGTGCCTAGGGTTATTTCTACCTAGGTGCAGGACCCTGCACTTGCCCTTGTTGAATCTCAGGAGGTTTCTCTCTGCCCAGCTCTCCAGCCTGTCCAGGTCTCTCTGAATGGCAGCACAGCCCTCTGGTGTGTCAGCCACTCCTCCCAGCTTGGCATCCTCAGCAAACTTGCTGAGGAGGCACTCTGTCCCCTCATCCAGGTCATTGATGAAGAAGTTGAAGAGGATGGGAGCCAGTACTGAGCCCTGGGGGACGCTACTAGGCCTCCAACTAGACTCCATGTCACTGATGACAACCCTCTGAGCTCTGCCTTTCAGACAGTTCTCAGTCCTCCTCACTGTCCACTCATCTAACCCACGCTTCCTGAGCTTCTCTGGGAGGATGTTATGGGAGACTGTCAAAAGCCTTGCTGAAGTCAAGGTACACAACGTCCACCGCTCTCCCCTCATCTACTCAGCCAGTCATTCCATCAGAGAAGGCTATCAGATTGGTTAAGCAGGATTTCCCCTTGGTGAATCCATGCTGACTACTCCTGATCACCTTCCAGACCCCCTATGTCTGGAAATGACATCCAGAATGAGCTGTTCCATCACCTTTCCAGAGATGGAGGTGAGGCTGACCGGCCTGTAGTTGCCTGTGTCCTCTTTCTTGCCCTCTTGAAGACTGGAGTGACACTGGCTTTCTTCCAGTCCTCAGGCACCTCTCCAGTTCTCCAGGACCTTTCAAAGATGATGGAGAGCGGCTTGGCAACATCTGCGAGCTCCCTCAGTACCGTGGATGCATCCCATCCGGGCCCACGGATTTGTGGATGTCGAGCCTGCCCAGAAGGTCTCCAATCCTTCCCTCCTCAACCAAAGGAAAGTCTTCCCTTCTCTGGACTTTCTCCCTCACGTCCAGGCTCCAGGATTCTTGCAGGCTGCCCTTAGCAGTGAAGACTGAAGCAAAGAAGGCATTCAGTAATTCTGCCTTCTCTGTATCCGTGGTCACCAGGGCCCCTGCCTTTCTCTTAGGACAAGGTCTGCAGGCTGATGGAAATGTCTCCTTATTCTTTTCAAATGCTTTCCTTCTAATTTTTCCCCCACTTTTAACTTTGATATCCATCATGAGCATGTGCTCTTAGAGTTTACCTCTTTTCTTCTAATGTCTCCAGGCTCCCTACAACTTATGACTCCAGAATTCACTTCTTCCTATAGTGCGTCATAACCTGTGTTCATTACCTGCGAACTCATAGTGTTTGACGGTCCCAGTCCCATGCACTCTGGCCTCCATCTCCCGGAAGCAATGGCTTCATATTCCTTACTGCTTTATCTGCAAATAACATATGGCTACAAACACCTACCTCATTCACCATTCAGATCATATCAGTCAGACTCCTGCACTGCTCACCTTTCACTGCAGATGTCATGTTCCTGGTTCTCAAAGCTCTGTGTTTCCCTTTCTTGCATACTTCTCAGGTCTCCTCTCTTCCTGTGGTCATTCTATGTATTTCACTCCATCCAGACTGCCTCTCTGAAATGAGAAGGGGAATTCAGAATTCAGTTTGATTGCCAAGAGAGCACAGCTCTCACTTTTACTGCAGGAACATTCAGTTTTGACTGAAATTGCTCAAGGTTTTTTCACGTGGTTCACCTCAGACATATTTGGAAGCTTACCACAACACCCACCTCACTTGCAGCACCCACACAACGTATTTGCGGTAGTTCTCCCAAGCGTCTTCAGCAGCCTTTGTATGGCCTTTTGTCACTATTTTATCTGCTGTAATCTAGATTCCCATATGTTCACTAACTTAATTTAAAAGTCCCACTATAAAACAATCCACTTTAAATAAAAACAGAAAAAATGAAACAGTAAAGTGCCTAAACAAGTGAATGCTCCTTTCTCACATGACACAGTGGAACCCAGAAAGTGTTAATCACAGAATCAGTAAGGTTGGAAGGGACCTCTGGAGGTCATCTAGTCCAACCTCCCAAAGACTTCCCAGCACTGGTTCCACAGGGGCTTGAACCCAGAACCTTCAGCATGTAAAGCAGATATGATAACCACTACACTATCCCTTAACCCTGTAATTAAGACTAACCAGTTTGTTTCTTTTCTTCTGTTCTGCCCCTTGCCTTTTCACCTGTTAGTGTCAGTTACAGACATCACTCTCATATAGTTTATAACTAGTCTGGTCTTGTATATTGGTGTCAGCATGCAGGTGATTTTGGAATATTAGGTCACAACTTGAAGTCCTTGTTTTCTCTTTCTTTAATCTTCAGCAGATTACTGTTGAAGTGCACTGGCAGACAACTGTGAATGTAACAATTTTCATACGGCAGGGATAATGAGTTACTGGCCAATTCTGTATGCCAATTTCAGTATGCCAATTCTACATACTGAAAAGAGATTTTGACTGGCACCACCAACAGCAAACAATGATGCTTTTAATAATACACCCGGCAACAGGCTCTAAACAATTCACCAGGCAGTGTCTAAGGTGTACACATGGAAAAAATTGGTTGAGGTTGGGTCAAATTCTACAACTAACTTTGCTGTAACTATGCTTTGTTTGATAGCCTGGATGCAGTGCAAAACTTCACAATGAAGTTAGTTAGTCAGCACCCACCTAATTGTGACTTTGTTTCCACTACACTTTTCTTCATATCCAACAGTAGGTTTGGACACTGTTCATCTGTTTTGCACTCTCACTCTATAACCTTTTACTCCATCATCATGCGAGGAGTTAAGACAAACGTCCACACTGGCACTACTAACTAGACAATGCTCAACTTTTGATTCCATGGATTAAAGGGAAGAACTGATAACCAGAAGATGCAGAGGTCATTCTTAACCTCAGTGCTTAGAGTTGAAACACATCTCTCTTATACTGAGCCCTGTGTTTTTTAGATGAAGAAGGAACACAATCTGCAGAAATACAAAGCTGATACATAGCTCAAGATGATGAACAGCGATGAACATAAGAGAAGGAGACACACTTTCTTTCTCCGTTTGGACCTGTATGTGTGCAAACCACGTGCCAGTGTGGTGTCCCAATAGGCAGCCAGTGGGCAACATGTATTTGAGCAGAGATACTTGCAGCCATCTTCTAGAAAAGGTTGACATTGCTTTTTGACAGGTGTGGATTGCATTTTGTGTGATCCTCTTCTTCATTCCACTTAAGTAACTAACTGAACGGTGGAGCACCAACTCAAATGGGGTTTGCCAAGCCCAGTATGGTCACCCAGCTAAGTGCCTCCATGGAGTAAAGTAATAGTAGGACTATTACACTCATGCAGAATGAAAAATGAGTTTCCAACAGATATGAGGAAATATCCTGCAGTGTCTTGTTTAACTGCAAGAATAAATGGCAGATGAAACAGAACTCCATGGCATATAGAGAGTATTTATTAAAAACTGACTCCTCATTTTTTTACATAAAATGATATTTGAAGTTTTCATGTTCTTCTCTCTCCTGGGAGATTTGGGTCACAAAGCTGTTAAAAAGTCTGAAACGCAGTAGCCATTGTGATTCTATTGCTAAATTCTGTCTCAAATTTTGAGCTGTGTTTGGGATAAAAGTTTAGCACTTTGTTGAATCTTTCCCTGAGGCAGCTCTGCTACTTGCCTCATCAGAAAGGCTTCACAGAGACTGTAAGTAGAATAAAGTCTTTTCTATGGCAATCCTGGCAGCATACAGGGGCTGATAAGAAACTGCAAGAGTCCAAGAAAGAATTGTCTCTCCCTTGATTCAATACAAGAATACCTAATGATTTTCTTGCTTAAACAGAAAATCCTGAGCTATTGCCTGTGAACTACCATTATTAAGGGACAATTTAACATTGGGGCAATCCAGAATCTAGAGGGTACATAAGAAGACATAAATTGCCTTTGCATATCCCTAAGCTGTGTTTGCACTGAGCAGAATTAAACCCTGAGGACAGAAATGGAACTGATGAAAATGTCATCTTTGTTGTGTTTGTTTTCTGAGAAAAAAAAGCCACTGGAGGTTATCAGAGGAACAGTTTTATTTTTAGAATATTCTTGTTCCCATGAAACTCAAGATAATTTTTATCTTTAACTTGAATGGGAACACAATATTGCCCTTGGGGAGTAACTTCTTACATTACCAAAAAAGAAATATGATTAGGAAAACCTGTGGAGTATATTTTCTCCAGTAAATTGCTCTTGAAGAAATGTATCTATAGGAAGAAGTGTTTATGTTAATTTTAGACATTATTTTGTCATGCTGTTAGTTTTAGAGTTCTGGTTTGGAATTTGTTCCAGTGCACAATAAAATTAATGGGAATCACTCCATTAGTTTTCAGACAGCACTGGATAGTATAATTTTACAGATGAAAAGAAAGAATATGGTTTTATTAATATATTGTACACTTTCGGAATAAACTAAAGTATTTCCAGTACATACAAATGTGCAGAAAGATAGAAAGAAATTCCCCATCCAACAAAACTCAACAGAGCTCAGACCTGGAAAATCTGTGCACATTTGCTAGGATTTTTCTTCCCTTTCTTTATCAAATAACGAAACAAAGATTGTTCGTTAGCCCTGGGATTGCTAAAACACTGACAAGCTACACTAAATCTAAAATTAATTGCTCAAAGTAAAAACATAGTTAAAACAGACAATAGGTAAGTTTTAAATGTGTGTCTTTTCAAGCAAGATTAAAAAAAAAGAAACCTGCCACTTGAAGATAATTCTCTTATACTGGCATATTAGTATTTGCAATCCTAATTTCAGTGACTGTTCTTCTAGCAGTGAACAGATGATTAGTTTCCAGATGATCAGTCCCATGGTAGAGAGAAGTTACTGGTTACAGTTAAGGTTACAGTTATGACTGGGATTCAGGTGGATGCTGTGGACTGGGGGAGCTGAGATGAGTGGATATGGTTAGAGACAAGGAAAGACAGCTGGAATGTGGACTTACTGTAGTATCTTGTCAGTTTGGTGGGTCTAGGATAAGGGCTGGTGTGGCAAGGACTTTATCTTCTAGCTAGTTGTGATGCGAAATGCTGGCAGTAGTGTTATGATTAAAGGCAGTATGAAGGTTGGATGCACGATTTGGATTTAGGAAAGCAGTCTGTGGAACTGTTTATCACTGTATCACAGGAGCCCTGCAGTCTATTATTTCACAGGCGTTTTAACAGGAGTGAACAGCTGACACGCTGTCCTAAAGGCAATAGGAGCGATTAACTACAATTAAGGTGACTGTTAAGGTTGTGGTTAGGATTACGATTCCGGAGGGACAAGGTGGCAGACACGATTTTAATGTGGAATGAGGGCTGATGCCTGAAAGGATGATAGGCTCATTACCGACCTGGGAGTTGACAGTCTATAATGAAGCATATATTAGGGGCATATCAGGTAGCATTATGGGGGCATAGGAAGTGTATTAGTGTTAGGGGGCAAGAAAGGAGAGGACAGAGAACTTACATTATTGACGAATCCTGCCCATTAGCTGAGGGCCGCACCTGGCAAGGAAGAGTGCAGTCTATATACTCTGACACTGAATCGAGGACAGGCAGGCTTATTATTATGATACTAAGATATTATTAAAATTAATAATATTGGTTTGATTAAAGGTCAGAGTTCAAGAAAGTAGTGGTTGTAATTTAAATTTATTGCTAAATCCTGCCAGCCTTTTATTCTTCATTTTAGGGGTGATTTTCTAGCAATGAATTGTCAGTGATTAATCTGCAGGTCAAAGGTGTGACAGGACTATGGAAAAAGCATCGGAGAGTTATGGAGGTTGCGCAGAGAGGCTGTGGAGTCTCCTTCTCTGGAGATCTTCAAGGCTCGCCTGATGCAACCCTGTCTAACATGCTCTAGGTGACCCTGCTTGAGCGGGGGTGTTGGACTAGATGATCTCCAGAGGTCCCTTCCAACCTTATCCATTCTGTGATTCTGTGATTCTATGGAGACAGAGATCAGGGTAGAAGAGGATAAAAAAACTGAAATCACTGATAGGTCCTACACAATTTAGAGAGACAGTAAGGGCTGATGCCAGAAGGGTGCTTAGCTTAGCATTAATTCTGAAGTTTGTGGTGGTTGCTAGTCTGTCCAGAAGCCTATTTTAAGGCTAGTATCACAGTTAGAACTTCTGTGAAGAAGAGAATGGAAAGCCAACTTAGTGTTGAATCTCATCAGTCTGACGACGGATGACTGAGGAGAGATTTGGTGTTTGCTGCAGAGATCAATAACATCTGGATAGTTTTGACTTGCGATAGGGAGGGTAAGCTTACCTGCCAGTGAAGGCCGTTTTGGATTTCTGATTTCCATTTGGAAAGTAGCAATGGTAAGGTTACCTCTGCTACTGGATCCTGCCAGGCCTCAATCCTAGTTTCAGGACTAGATCTCTTAGCAATGAATAATGTATAACTCACCTTGATTTTACATGGTTCCTAAAGAGGGTAAGGAAAAAGAGCAAACTTTGGTGACAGAAGTCAGGCATTTTGGTATGAGATCTGACTCAGACTCGTATTGCATTAAGAAAGCACTCCTATCATTAATATTAAATTTAGGTTATGGTCCAGGAAAGAAGAGGATGATAGAATAGTACGGTGGATCTACCGAACCCTGTAGGAATAGGATATGGGCTGATACCAGCAGAAATCTGTATGTTTATCTCTAATCTTAATTTTTAGAGGGTTGGAGTTGGTGTTTTTTCATTGCACTTATTGGCTAAGGTTGTATTTAGATTTATGGTAAAAAAAAAAAGCTGAATTTGGAATCTGAGTTTCTTGCAGGATCCTAACAAGTCATGGCTGCCCCTGCCTGTGGACTAATAGATGATTAATACCATGGCAGAAAGAGTTGATGGGGTGTGATCTTGTGACAAATAAGACTGAGTTTGGGGCTAGGGATTTGTTCAGCAAGTTGCCAGTGTCAGGTCTCCCAGAAAGAATTTTTCTCTTCAACTTTTCAGTTCGACTAGCTTGGCTAAAAGCTTTTTTTCATAGTGTGATATTCCTTTGACATACCTGACTTACTTAACTTTAAGCATAGAGGCAGATATGGATACAAAAATTAAAGAGAACAGTAAAGTCATCTATAATATTTGTGGAGAAGTAAATACTTCAATTTGGTTCTGTATCACTGTATTACAATACAGAATAGCACATGAAGCATGTCAATGGGACACTCTGCATAAGCTTCCACTGCACACCCCTATTTGCTTTCCCTGTTCTGCAGATGAGTGCAAGGTTTCAACATTCAGAGTTGTCCTTCTGGCAAGTTTTATTAATGTTAAATATTCATATATGAAATCTGTTCAGATCAAAGCTTGGAATCATTCTGGATTTGTTCATGACCAATTAAAATGCCATATAAATTTCAGATTCTGCCATCTGAGTAACCTGAATGCAGAGAATGAAGGACAATATCCTGTATTCCTAATTTAATTTTCCCATCAGTGTTTGTTTGAACTCTGACTGTGGGTCAGGACAACGGCTATCTGTGCAGTTACTTTCTGCTTATGCTAGCTAGAATTATGTGCACATAATTCCAGTCACAATTTCAGCTATGGTTTACAGTCAGCAAAACTGACTTTTCCCACATACAAAATAACACCTTCAGAGTAAGAACTGTATTAATGGGCTATATATATTTCACTTGCCTGTTGCAGAACATTGGTCTTATGCAACCTGGACCCCCCTCGGGCTCCAGATCTTGACTGGAGTTGGAAGAATCTTATAACCTTCATAAAATAAAATTTTGTTGAACTTGGAATGGCCTCACAAGCATATTTGCTGTATACACAGAGAAAACAGCAGATGAGGCAATGGCAGAAGAATGTTTTGACTCACTTAACCCACAGAAAGAAGGTAAAATGTCGAGAAAGACAGTAGCAGGTAGAAGCCATGCAGTTCCCCTTTGGGTCTGTTGTTTTCAGGAAGTATTTTTCCATTCACTTCTAAATTTCATCTTTGTGAGTCCAAATGTCCTCAGCCTTGAACTTGTCAGTGACAGGTAGGTGGAAATGATACTTTCATGCCTGTTAGCCTGGAAAAACAAAGTGGGAAAGCCTGCCAAAAAAAAATCTGGACATTTTGGATTTTCTTGAAAGACCTAAATATTATTATTTCCTTTAGTTCGGTATTTTGTATCTGAGAGAGATTGACTCCTAAGTGTTCCCATGGTCTTTGCATACACAAAGAACAATAAGACACTTTCAAACAATGACAATATTAATGTTCAAATGACCTCAAAGAAGAGACAGATGGAATCAGTTTTGCTTGGGATACTAAGAGGCTGTTTGCAAAGCTGGAGGCATGGTCAGATTTCAAACTGCTTGAACACTGAGAGATACCAGAAATAGGCAGTGGTTTAGATCCTTAAAATATTAAGTGTTTATATATTTTTACTACAGCTTCTTTATACAGAGTAAATGTGAAATAAATTCAGATAACTCACATTACAAAAGAGTAAGCTAATTCCTTCCCCACAGAGTGTGTTTCATACCAAGACCATTTTGAACCTTGACCACTTCAAACCTCTATTTGAATTTCAATCAGCTGTAAACAGCTTCAGGCCCTGTCTGATCAACCTAAATTTGAGATCACTTCAGTCTTTTGTAGGTACGTCAGTATTAATTTAGGTAGATATTCCTTCCAAATTTAAAGAACTCTTTTTCTGTTCCCTGAAAAATCACAGATAAGCAAACAGAAATGTAACAAATATTTTGTACATATCTATTTATTGGAACAGTTATAACCAGGGCAGCTGGCAGACTTCTAAAAATCTCCAGATATAGACTTAATATGAAGACTATAGTAGTTTAAATTTTATCCATTACATAGCAGAGCATGAAGAAAATGTATCATACCTAAAGAGAAAACCACTTTATGATATATTGAATACAATTGGTCAATGCCCTTGCATTATATCAAGGTTTGAGCATGGCTAAGATCCCATTTCCAAGTAATCCAGATTCTTCCAGCCCATTTCTGCAACATCAGTTTACTGCACCATTCACAACCATTCCACTTTGCCCATGTTGCTAAATGATGGAACTTTTCATAGTCATGATTTTCTTTAGAATAGAAATTGGAAAGTGATAGAAAGAAAAGAGGAAATAATAGGACCTTAGAAGGGCTCCCAAGTGAGTTTTTCTCATTGAGCTAAAACCCAAGCTTGGCACCAGAGCAAGCTTCTATTGAAAGCAGAGTAGTGCAATGATGGGCCCCTCTAAAAGGCACTACGATGACAGCCATGATGACACTACCTCTTCCCAGTGAGTCTTCCTCTGCCTTTATTCAGTTACCCTCAGATAAATACCATGCAGGGCTGACAAGCACATTCCACGAACATTACTCAAAACACATTTCAATGACTTCAGCTACAAACATTTCTTCCCATTTTTCTGACTGCCTTAATCATCCCATGACTTTAATGGCTTTAAATACTCACTATTACAATTGTTTTAACCAGTTTTATATCAGCCAACCTTTTTGCTTCTAATTTTTTCTTGCTTTCATAACAATTTTATATTACGGTCTAAGTTGGATTTTTGTAATTTCAGACCACTGCAGACAACCAGTCTAACCTTCCATGGACCTCAATCATTTGTAGAGACTAATGGAGTGTAAGCCTAGATGTGGCAGACATGCAGTGTTGCAGGCTAAACTGCATAAATGAAGTGGCTGCAGGGCAATACTTGGGAGGAAAAAAATATATATTGAACACTTACAACTGTTCAGTTTAGAATACCAGGGCAGAAGTCCCGAACTGAAAAGGACTGGCATTAATAACTTTGGAAATGGAAGTGGATGCCTAACTTTAGCTCATTTCATTTGTCAGCATTTCTGATTCTCTGGCTGCAACCTCTACAATCTGCAGCTCTGGCTTTGGCAGCTCTACTATTAAAATGCAGCTGAATGGCAGCATGTTTGCTGAGGTGCATGTTTCTGTAAAGAAGCGGAAGAAGAAGAAGCATCTGCCATGCAATTTATTAGCTGCTATCACTTTTACAAAGCTACCGAATTCTCTTTCCACCTACAATTTTCTTTTCACCACCCCGGCATTCGAAATATGAAGAGAGTGCAATGGTCCTTTTTCTCTTGCTTAGTTCTGTTAAGTTCTGTCCTTATTACCTTCGTGTGTCTATCAACACCGTCTTCCCTGCGCAGCTCTCTCAGTTGCTGAAAGCAGAGCTCTAACTTCTGCTTCTTTCCTAAAGAAATTGTCATGGATAAACTGAATTCCAGGTTAAAAAGATACTGTACCTCAAGAGTTTTGTATCTCTACGATCTTAGGAAGTATTTCATGAAGAGTCGAAAATACATAACAGAGTAAAGATACTATATTCTCGAATTTGCACAGTTCTGACTAATCCTCTTTAGCACTCTAACTCAACTGAGAAACATTTGTAATGGCTGCATTTATCACAAACTTGGGGCTGCTTGCATTTGAACACCATTCCTGTCAGAGGGTTTAAAGCTTTAGATTTACCTTCAGTCAAGCAAAGCATTAACTCTTCTCACGTCAGAAGCAGCAGTGTAAAAGTTAGTTCTTAGATATAATTTACATTTTACAAATGAGGAAAGGGAGATGAAGAAGTTTGCTTACGGTTCCCAGCCAGTCCATAGCAGTGGGGATTAGGACTTATGGACATTCTCGCCCCTCTGCTCACACACTTCCACTGCACTGGCATGACTGCAGATATTTTCTTGTTCTCATTCATTTAGAACAAACAAAGATGAGGATCAGGATGGAATGAAAAGAATAATTATGGGGAAAAAAGAGCTTGCAGGAAGTTACACATTTTAATTTGCAGCTCCGATATTTTACAAGCACAATTTTTATTTTCATAGTTTATGTAATTACATTTTCAAGTGTAAATAAAATACACCAACAGTGCTCAGAACAAGTAGAGATAAATGCAACTCTCCATTTATTTTCCTTAAGTAAACAAAACCGATTTGTTCTGATTTTCTTCTTTATTTTTGTATATGGTCCTATAACAGTAAAAAATTAAACAATGAATGGAAACCCCTCCAGGGTATTCAGCTGCAATGAATATAGCTTCTGCCACTAGGTAATGAAAGAAGAGAAAATTTTTCACTTCTTTGCAAGCCGGATGTTTCAAGCCACAAAACTGATACTGAGACCTCAAAGAGAGCAGAGGCAAATGGTAGATTTTCAGAGGAAATATTTCTCCCCTTTGATGCAGGATAAATTTTTATTTAATATCAAAATTTAAACTGTACATATAAATCTGCCACTAGTACAGAGGCTGTCATTAATTGTGTCTCCTTAGGGTTGAAGAGAGTTTCCATACAATGCGAGTACTTGAAATAACATCTTGCCTACCTCTTCTATTTGAAGCACAGACTTGTTTACATAAGTGGGTTGACCAGCGACAGTTTCTGGCCAAACAAATGTTCAAGAAGATTAATGATGAACACATGTTGTATTTTGTTATCTGAAGCAAATTCTCAACTGAAATCTAGGCTATGTGATGGCACAGAGTGCTAGCTAGGGGTATTTCCTGTTTTTGGAGTGTTAATCTACTGTGTCCACTTCTGCTCTTTGGAGAACGCAGCTTTTTTTTGTAGGAAGTTTTTGTAGAAAGATTTCACTCCATTGCTAGGGAAAGGGTAAATTTTCCCTTCTGTTGTAGGGCTGAGGAGTGGAAGTAGAGGTGGCCCAAATGTGTGTGCAGAGAGTACTTCACTGTTTGGCCTACAAGATAGAAGTACAACAAGCAGATCACTGGGAAGCGCAGTTCCTCCTTAATCAAGCTATTCTGCAGCTGTTAGGATAACATTAAAGCTTAGCGCATAGCAAAATGTTTGGTATTATTATCTGGGTTCGCTGGCTACTATGGGGAAAACACAGTAACTTGTGGCTGCTTCTGTTTGCTCATCATAGTTACATACGCATCCAGACTGTGACACTGGTCAACAGCCTGGTAGCCTTTTCAGACCTCTCAGTGCTACTAGATAATTAAATAGCCCTAACACAAAATCCCTCAGGCCTTGCAATTCAACAGATCTGGGCATGTCCATCCATGTATTTACAGAGATAAATTCAAGCCATTATACCTACAAAGCTGAAGAAACCTGTAGATGGAACTAGACATCAATACGAAACTAGATATCAGACATCAGACCTGGTGGTCCTGGTGGAGAAAACAAGTTGAACATAAGGTAGCAATGCACCTTTGCAGCAAAGGCCAACAGCATTTGCTGAAAGAAAGACAGGGACATACTGTAGTGAGTCTAGCAAAGGGCTGCAAAGGTGACTAAGGGATTGGAGCATCCGACCTGAGGAGAAGCTGAGAGAGCTGGGATTGTTTAACCTCAAGAAGAGAAGGCTTTGGGGGATCTTATCAATGCATATAAATACCTGCTGAGAGGATGGAGAGAAGATTAAGCCATACTCTTCTCAGTCATGTTCAGTGAAATGAAAAGAGGCAATGGGCACAAAATGAAATACAAGAAATTCCATTTAAGCATCAGAAAAAAATATTTACTCTAAGGATGACTGAACACTGGCACAGGTTGCCAAGAGAGGCTGTGGAGTGTCAGTGTTTGGAGATATTCAAAACACAGATGGACATGGTCCTGAGCAATCTGCTCTAGCTGACTCTGCATGAAGCAGAGGGACTGGTCTAGACAATCTCCAGAGGTCCCTTCCAACCTCAACTATTATGTGGTTGTCTGATTACAGGTCTAGCCATGTGAGTGAGTTTGTCACCTTGGGGGTTTACTCTCCTTACCACTCTGCACTGAAAACAGAATGTAGCTTAAGAGCGTGTCCTAGCTGAGTATTTGAAGTCCTGTGGGAGGTGGATTCTTATCACCTAGATTCTCACTCATCAATACCGTCTTTGACAGCTACGTTGTTCCTCACAACTCTTGTTATGTCCTTTCAGTAGGGGAAACATGAAAACACATGAGAAAGAAATATCAGAACTCCCAGAGTACCTGTGTACCACACAGATTGTGGTAGATTCTCTTGCCAGACAAAAGAAATGATCAAATACCTTATTACTGCTGGACCTACAACCCACAGTCACTTCTCCCATTTGGCATTCCATTAATGACTACTCCTCACAGGCTAGCACAGCCACGCAAAGCAGTATGCAACTTCCCTCCTTATGAAGCTATCAAGCTATTTCTCCTAGGAAAAGACTAGAAGAACAAAGATTTATTTTTGGTTTTGACTGTTTTGGGGCTGCTTAGAATCTGTAGTAACAATAGAAAACATTAAATGGAACAAGCAGCCCCCAAGGATTAGCAGGACCTAACTTTCTGCTCTGCTTGATGTTGCACTTGTTCCATCCAGGATTGCTTTACACATTTCAGGTTACGGAGCTGGGAGCCTCAGAGGGTTGAGGTCACTGTTCTTCCATTTGCTGCTGTTTCTCTTCAGCAGCAGCAGTGACCAGCGAAGACTGAAATAACGTCAACACCTGGACTGCACCAAGGACCTCAGAAAAGCCTATCATGCATCAGTTAGTGATGTCCTCCATTTTAAAGAGGGAAAAAAAGACAAAGCATTAAACTAGCACACCTATGGGCTCCAACTCATGACCGCAAGTGTTTCTAGCAGTGACAATGGAACAGGGCACTTAACCTCTGCCACACACCTTGCAGTCCAATGTAAAAATTAAACTATGCAGTTAGGGATAATGGGGAGCAGTAGCTATCTAAGCCACTGCAGTTAGGCTTCCCTATGTCAGAGCTATAGGGCAGCATGGCAAATGTGTGGTACAGCTAAAAGAGAACCTAGGACTCCCAGTCACTGGATCTGATCTCTGCTTGATGTTTGCTCCAGCAATATGTCCAGTCCTTGCCAACTAGTTCTAAATGATTCATTTTGTTACCGGATAGTCATATTTTGTGGGTAGCCACTAGTCAGTTTGAGTTATTCACTTTTACAAAATACTTCCTCTAGAAGGTACTGTAAACAAAAATAATTTTTAAATAGTTTGAGTTGTTTGAAAGCCATGAGCAATGGTTATTAATATTGGCACAAAATAGGTCACATGCTGGTGAGCCAAGGCATGGAAACTGGAGCACTTTGGGCAGAACTAATGTTTTTACATTCACTTGCACTGTATCTAGACACTGGTGGTAGAAGTGTTAATTATACCCAAGACAGTAAAATGGGGAAGTTGCAGGTACTAATACATGTGGACATGTGTTAAAATAAATCTTCAGATGAAAACTATCATGTATATTCAAGTAATTCAGTTTCCACTTTTTTTTTTTGTTACAATATATAGCTTTGTCATGGATCTATCCTGAAAGAGGAGGGGGTAGGAGTTTCTCTCACTAAAGGCAATGGAAACTATGCTTGATAGAGCATGTACAAATATGGACATGAAACTGGGAAGCTGCATTGCTACAACTCTTACAGATGCGAAGAAGCATGCACCCGGATTCCCAAGCAACATACAGTGATGTTTTGACTTGAAATCTCTTGCACTGAAACTCATGTTTGTGATAAAAAATGGCTATGCCCAACCAGCTAGCTCAACATGCCAAGAAAGGTTTCCACTTGGTGCCTGCAGCTTACTCACCATTAGCACAACTCAACTGTTCTGCTTCCCTTAAAAAAAATAATAAAAAAATAAAATAACTCTAAAGCTTGCCACTCTTTGGAAAGACCCTATAACTTCTTTGCACATGTCTAGACTGGTTTACTGCTTTTCAGTGTGACTTCTTGTCACAGTATCAGAGCCAGTACAAGCTTTTTGCCTGCTGCTGACCAAGGCAGACTCTGAATAGTCTTCAAAGGCAAGAGGATTTGCCAGCAACTGAGTCAGTTTAAAGTGCCTGCCAGGAATCTGCTGCATGCCATACAATGCAGTTTTGAGTCACCTTCTAAAAACAGTCTTGATGAATAAGTACTTAACAAGAAAAAAAAGTCTGACATTCCCTCTTGATCCTACCTCAGGACTTTGCCATCCTCCCTTTCTCTCTGAATTCAAAGCACTTAACCTGATTTCAGTATAAATGGCTATTGAAGATGTCACTTTCAATAAGAAGCATAATCAGGGGCTGCACGCTGGGTCTTAATGAATGTCGCCTTCATTGGAGAGGCACAGTAGTCTGATGCAACAAGACATATGCATTGCACAGTACTGTAAAAGAAATGAGAAACTGCCTGGATTTGTACAGTCATGAGGATAATGCCCACACCTCTCACATTACCAATCTGACTGAGAACAACATGTCTGTGGAAAACAACTGCAAATTCTTTAAGAAATAAAAGTCAGTTTTGTTTTACTCACCACTAGGTGTCACGACATCTTCATTTTTAAGCAGGCTTCTGAGTTTTTTCTATGTCTAGAAAAAAAAAAAGCTCAAGGTGAAGGCAGGAAGCCAATGTATTAGTTGAATACCTAGATGGGCTCCAATCTAAATTCTTTTCAGTAAAGTCAGATTGTTAGATAACACACTCAAAGAAAAATGAGAAATCATTTCCAGCCCTTTCGCAGATTTACTGCCATCGCAGACCATATTGAAACACTAAAAATGTCATGAGTGCAGGTAGCTGTAAAGTTCAGCATGCTTAGCACACCATGGAGTCCTCCTCCTGTTTGTTTGTATTACTCTGTCAGAAATCAGCCCAACACTCAGCAGAGCTACAGCTATATTAAGGAAAAAAGAGGTTTCCCTACATCGATAAAATGCCTATTCATCTTCAATACCTTTCAAAACAGCTGATTTTGTTAAAAGTCCATATTATTACTGACAAATTCTGTACTTCTTGGTAGCTATGGAGGCTGATAAATACACAAACACACACAAATATATGCATATATTTTAATGAATATTTTCAGGAAAAGAAACAGGTCAGGAAATGTCACTGCAACTTTCTACCACTCTTGTCCTTATAGACAAGTCATGGACTCACTTTTCCTATGCTGCCACGCTCTCTGATGAGATTTCACCACCTCCTGCTTCACTGGCTCTTCCACTGCGACTGAATGTAGTGGAGGCATGCTGGTTTTATGTTCGCCACTAAACTGGGCCTCCTAGCTGGTTTCTTGCAAGTAGACAAACTATCATTAGGATACATACTTGTTCATGAATCTCACAGGCTGGACACAAGCCAGCAAAGGAGTGAAGAGCGTTCTCTCTCCCTCTCTCAACATTTCTACAATCTCTGTTAAGTTATTATTAAAAATATTACATAAAAGATGTAGCCTTGTCAAGAAAAAGACAAGTAAATTATGCATGAGAGTGTTCTTCCCCTCTTGCCTTCATCTTCCATGTCATGTTTAATGCACAAAGTGTTAGGGCAGGCATGAGCCCACCAGCACAGACCTTGTACATCGGAGCAGACACTTCTGGGCTCTTTTGAGGAACTTGACAACGACAGGGGACTGGACTGGCTGCCCAGTATGGGCAAAGTTTTTCCTTTGACCCCCTTGTATACATCTGCTGGAGGATTTACAGCTTGGTCTTTGAGCCAGAGGAAAAACCCAAACACTGCTGGCTACAGTCAGATTTTTTTTGGACTTCTTTAGTAGTACTACATGGTACCAACCTTCTTTCCTATTTTAGATCTTTCTCTCCCAGAGGAGCAGAATGGATTCAGCAATGCAACTTCCGTATCACCTCCATAATGCCTGAGGCTGGAAGCAGTGGATTTGAATTCCCCGAAAGACAGAAGCTTTTTTGTTCCCTGTGGGGGTCATCCCATATATGCACTGTGAAGCCCTAGAAAGAAGCTCACAAGTCCGTTTTTCTTTTCTAGGTGAAAAGAGTTGCTCTACTGTAGTGTGTTCTGAGTTTCCATCTTCCTATTCTACACATTAGGAATTTGAGAATCAAGGTTAGCACAAGAATTTAAGCCTAAACAGTTTCTTCCATCCCACAAAGTAAAGCCATGTCACTGGGTGGTCTTGGCACTGAGCTCTCACATGGGGCCAATAAAGGTGATTTTTTGTAAGTGCAGAACCTGAGAGATTTGATTCACATTACAAATGTGCGATTAATCTATTACGTAAATTAAGATTGACTCATATCCCATATTCTCTATTGAAGCAACTCAGAAAGATTCTACTCATTAGGATTCAGGCTGGGACATTTGTTATAAAGGGACACCATTCAACCCTTTGTTGTTGGGTTTTTTTTTTGTTTTTTTTTTTCCAAAACTCTTTTTTAATATAACATTGTTCACTCAATATTCCCTTAACTGTTACAGAACACATACATTTTTCTTAGTATTCTTCCAGTTCATTTACCTTGGGCATTTGGCAACATCTCATGTCTAGTCTGCTTTACTTCATTTAAAATGGGGAAATGTGATGGTAAAACCACAAAAAAGCAGGGGAATTCAGCAGCAGGTGCTGGACCTAAAAATATTTTCCACTCATTCTTTAGACAATGGAGTGAATTTCAAACTGACTGTAATTTATACCTATAGTTTAGTTCATTGATTACCATACTTAACAAATATAGGGCAACTTGAATACAAATTGAACCTTATTTATTGCCTACTTTAGGGAACTGGAATATAATAGTCCATTATTTTTAAGATCTCTCATTTCTGTCCCCTGAAGCAGGGACAGTAGGTCCCATGCCTACTAAATCTCAAACACCAGCATTTCGCCAACCGCATGCTCATTCTTTTCTAAACACATTCTGTCCACCTCTTCTCTTGTGTGGACAGTATGGTTTCTTGCTCCCAGTAAATTCTTGTTGCCTTGCAAAAGGACAAATTAATCAGTAGTATCTTCACCCTATGGAAACAGTATCTACTTAGTGAGAAGAAACTGGAAACATCTTCAGGAGATCCACATGTTTTGCTCTAGCCAAAAAGATATCTGGACATCAAGAGTAGAAGAGATAAATATCTTCTCAAGTATTCCAGTTAAACTAGACCAGCTGCTCAGGAGATAATCCTGGAAAGCTACTAACACTCCTGTAGTAGTGTTATTAACATTGGAAATTGGCTTGACCTGCAATATCAGTCCTACCAAAAGCAGCTTACAAATGGTACCTGAATTAGAGAAGAGCAGGCGGTTGGGCTAAGAACTACGGGAGAAATTAAACTCTTGAACTGCAGATCAAGGGATGGATGAGTTGAACAGGGTGTGAATTAAAACTGACTATGTCGGGAAAGTAATGAAGTATCCTGATCTTACAACTAAAAGGTGAAGAGGCTGTATGGTAGAGGGGCTAGGATGCAGGTTTTATACTTTAGAGATGTACATTCAAGTCTCTGCTCTGACACGTGTTTCCTGTGTTCTTGGTCTAGCTGCCACAGAAGTATCTGCTTACATTCTGGAGAAGGCACCTAAGCTTAAGGACATGTTTTAAAAAAGCAACACTAATGCAAGGGATAGCAGTAGAGCTTTTATAAAAAGTTCTAAGTCAATGGCTAGAGTGCTTGTCTTAAATGTGAGGATTTGGCTTCACTGCTGTCCTCACGTTGAAGGGGGATAAACTTACACTTTCATGAATGGTTGTGGAGCATAGTGCTGAGGAGAAAGAAGAGCAGGACAGCTCTCAGGTTCTCAGGCTGAAGCTGCTCCCTAATCATGCAGAAAAGGAGAATCACACTCGCTGGGAGAAGGAGCAAAGAAGTGTGTGACTACATAGCTCAGTAATTAGGGCACTTACTCAGGGAAGGGAAGACGTGCTTCCTAATGATGTATTTGCATTTTATATTGAACGATCATCAAATAAAATGCAAGCATGGTTTTCAGACCAGGAAGTGGAACTTAGTTTTCTTCTGCTTTAATCATCCTTGTTTTGGGGAAAAGGTGCTTAGAGTCATTTTGAGCACCTCCGTAGTTTGTATTAGGTCTGTACTGAATAGGCTTTACAACCTGTGCTTGTCAGGAAGGCAGGCAGGCAGAACCATGCTTAGCCTGAAGATCCAAATGCAGCTTACCTATCAAAAACCGCATGCTGGCTCAGCTCTGCCAGAATGGAAGCTGTCCTTAACATATGCAGAAACACAATTAGCATTTGGGAGATCCTTTCTAAGCAAAGCTAAAGAATGTAAGTGCTTAAAATGTAGGATTTCACACCTGGACTTGGCACCTAAATTCAGTCTAAACCTGACTTAAGAGCTAAAAAATGGTATTACGCATTTGATCAGTGCATAATCAACCCTTTGTTGTTTCTTTTTTTTTCCCAAATCCTTTTTTAATATAACATTGTTCACTCAATATTCCCTTAACTGTTACAGAACACATACATTTTTCTTAATATTCTTCCAGTTCATTTACCTTGGGCATTTGGCAACATCTCATGTCTCTTTTCTTCATTTCTTCTCAAAAACAGGGAAGCTGATAACTATTTCTTTCTTAGTGCTCCCCTAAAGCTACTGTTGAAAAGCACTTAAGAAGAAGAAAGCAATACCAGTATCCCTGTAAAAGGGGCACTAGCTCTTACCTATTTCATAGCGGTGATGTAAGGATAGCTATCCTAAGGATGGTGAAGTACTTGTACACTGTGACAAAGGGGACAATCACAGGGATCTCAGACTTGCATGGACCTACTCTTACCTTTTTCTCATGCAATATAACCTGTAAAGTGAACTTAAAGGGCAACAGACAAATACCTGGATGGCAAATAGGGAGGTTTCCTTGAGGAGAGACAATTGCTGATTCTAAACACTGGGGAGCAAGCTTGCTTAAAAGTGTGAGATAAATACGCAGTTTCTAGACAGGAGTAAAATCGAGGACTGCGAAATGGAACTTGGTACCACATTAATAGAGAGCTTCCCAATCCATGAAAGGAGCCACTTTGCAACAATAAACTGTAAGGAGAGAGAGAATATGTTATTCTCATTATAAGACCTGTATAATCATCTCATTATACAGACAGATCTGAAGCTCTGAAAGTTCAAATGACAAGGCAAGAAATGTAAGAGTATGGCCTTGACAGACTATGAATTGAACATCAGTTCCTGACTTCAAGCAGGGAGCTGGGCTACTCTTCTCTTACAAGCTTTCTAGGGTGTTGAATAGAGAAGTAGGCATCTCTTGATGAGAGATGGCTGCAAATTAGATTTCTCCAGCTTATAAAAACTTGGCTGACAATATTCACTTGCTACTGTGCACTGTTTTTTGGCAGGCAGTCCACTATGTGACCCATGTATATGATTAATTACTATGCTGCTGAAATAAAGAAAAGTAGTTAGGAGAACATTATTAGGATGCTGTCCTCTACCTGCATGATAAAATTAGGATCATTCTCTTCTGAAGTGAAAGAATGTGGTTGAAGACTAAATCCATCAGAAGAGTGATCATTCAGGGAGATGAAGTAAAACCTTTACAGTAGTTTAGCAACTCTAACAGCAGGCAGTCAGAATTACGTCTTGGAGGGACCCCTTAACCCTGGAAACAGTCACTCCATCATCACTAGCATCTATTTTAAAAATGCATGCCATCAAAGAGGCCACTAAGATGCAATTGCAACTAATAGCCAAACACATGCTTCATAAAAGATGCACTCAAGAACAGAACCCAAACTTAAAAAATTTATGTTTTCCCATAACGTTCCTTAAATAGCAAATGGAACAAAAAAATAGTTGCATGCAATTCTTAATGAATGAAATCCAAACAGCTATCTCCAAACTTTCTAATGAGTGCCACAGGCGGCTCAGTCACAAATATTGCTGTTCAATTTATTGGCCTTTTTTTTTCCCCAGACTTGTGTGCCTAAAGCACTCACTTATGACAATGGTCTTTTTGTCATGGCAACTGTTCCCATCTGCTCCTGCTGGAATTGTAGTTTCAGCATCACTAAAACAAATCCTCTCTTTTGAGTGGTTAAAGATGGCTTTTAGTTGTGTAACTTTTAGGCATCCCATGTCAGAGAGTTTAGGTCAAGTGGAGAAAGTTACAGCAGATCTCAGGCATTCAATATACCCTGCCAAACCCCAGGGGACACTTTATTCATAAGATTTTATAAACTGAAATTTGTGTCTTTTGCTATCTGGGAGTTGCCTAGTCAGTCAGAAATCTAGTCCTGACTAGATTTCTGAACACTGCAAGCAGCCCTGGAAATATATATATATGTATTTTTTAATGGCACATCTCCAGCCAGCTGGATAAAACATGCTGGGCAGCCCTAATGTGGCCTGGTTCAGCTTCTCTGATGACCACAGAAGCTGCTGATACCAAAGCAGAGCACAATTTGGGCATCACAAAAAAATGATCTTCCAAATGTTACCCTGCTGACCAACATACGCACTGAGCAACTCAACCTTGACTAACCTTTTGTCAGCCAGGGTTAACCTTGAGCTGTGACTCACACTAGGCATGCTTTTCCCACTTTGATTTGATCTGTTAGCTTTACAGAGTTGTCTTGGAATAGTAATGGGCAATTCAGGTGCTTTTCACATTTTTTTTTTCCCATGGTAAATAGTCATAAGTCCTGACCTGCTTGTCTTGTTCCTTTATCCAGCAACAACATGGGGTCCTGGAATTTTTTCTTTGCCCTTTACTTTTCCTTTTTTTTTTTTTTTTTTTTTGCCAAGGAGAGCAGGAGAGATGTGTTTGTATCTGCCTTTTAAGAATAGCCAACTGTACCTGATTGGCCTAACAAGGATCAATTTGTCCAAGTAATGGACTGCCCAATGGAGATACAGTCATGATCTTCAGGTACTGAAGATGGGGCTGAGTTTGTTTTCAGACTTATGAGAGGATCATGTGATTGCCAATCTGTGGCAGCTTGTGTAAACTGCGTTTATTGTATAAGTAGTAACTTCAATACCCTGTCTGAGGGGAACGACATTTTATTAATACCATGTCTAATTTATTGGGCCATCTAAGGAATACTTTCAGAGATGCCAATTTGATGCAGATTTCAGAGGACTGAAATACAAGCTCCTGTTATTGTCAATTAACCAATAATCAAAAAAAGTTGCTGGCCATTTTTGCTATCATGCTTTCCAGTCACAATTAGTAGCTGTGAGAACCTATTCAAGACTTTTTCTGGGCTTCGTAGTTATAGTCCCAATAGGCTACCAAACATCTTGCACATAGTCTCCCTCCTTTCAGGGAAATGAGGAGTGGAAATTTTGTGGCTAGTTCTACTTCATGTTTTTGTCAGAAACCAATAATACTGTATCACTCAAGAAATGGTTTTTGATTGCTCAGATTCAACTTCAGAGCTGGCTCAAGGTATAGGCCAAGCAGGCAGCTGCCTAGAGCAAAGAGGTGTTGGGAGATGACAAGGCAATCGTGGGCCTATGGCTTGGTGTGCCTGTGCTACTGAGAGAGGTGCCAAGAGGCACAGGGCTGCAGCTTATGCTGTGCTTTGAGCTTCCACAACTCAGGAATGCCAGGTCTATCCATCGCCTTTTTGTGGCAATAGTGGCAGAGCAGGAAACTGAATTTCAGTTCCCCTTTCTCTTGCCCTTCCCCATGACCAGAAGCTCCCAGCCCTGAGCAGACCCTGCTCTCTTGTCCTTCGGTGGCAATAATCAGTGTTGCCTCTGGAATGAAGGGGCACAATTATCAAGCTGTGAAGCAGAGATTACATCAAGTGCGCAGACATCCATTAAAACACGACAGTGGCAATCTGCTACAGCTGCCTGTCACAAGCATGATCAGCCTTGTTTGAACTGATGAACACTGAGCAGACATCTTTCCCTGGACTTTCCCCCTTACACTTAGAGGAATATTGGTACACATATATGCCCTAATTAGGGCAGCAAATTTAACCACTTCCTTGCCTAAGCTTCAGGTAGACAGTAGAAACACCCCTCAGGAGTCTGCAGAATTTAAATCACTTTCAGGATACAGCAAACCAGGCAAAAGGTATATCAATTGGAAGTGGGAAACCCAAAGGGAAAGAAAGTTTAGTCCTTTCATTTAAATACAAGAACTTTACAATTTCTCTCCCTTATTACAATGAAGTCAAAGAAATGCAGTGTCATTGAGCAAGAACAGAAGCTCTCCTGAATCCACTGGGCTATTATCTATTGCCAGTAATGATTCAAATCCCAAATACTTCGATATTTTAAGTAGACTGAGGTTGCTATAATTCCCCGACAGCATTGTTAGGGATAGATGCTCGTTCTGAAATTCAGAGAATAATATGCAAGGAACAGGATGTATGGGAAGTGCCATATGCTTTCCTTCTAATGAACCTGCTTGCTCTCTGAGTGACAGCTAGGTCACACGAGGCCAGTATGTCTACTGAGCAGATTTTTCTCACCAGACATCGGCAGCAAGAATTGAATCTTACATCTCTCACTAATTTCTGGTTCCTTGCCTCTGGCTCACAAATGTGGTGGCCAGGAAACTTTGACATTCTTTTATCAAGAATATTATTCAGAGTTATAATTTATTTGAGCTCCTGGGCTCTTCTTGTCTTAACTGAGGTAAAATAAAATTGAGACAGATTGTATCTCTGCATATGACCAAATACTGACAATGTGAAAAGGTAGAGGGGACAGAACTAGGAGGAGGAAGTGTTAAACAATTAAATGGATGAAAATATGCACAGAGATAGTTTGATAGGCTAAGTTAACACAGGAGTCCTTTCAAAAATGTCAATTTGAAATGAAGTGTTTCACACTTCAGAAATGGCAGGACAAATGTGGTGCTAACAAAGTGACAGATCCACTTAATAATAATGAAACAGTTTTTCTTTAAAATCTATGGTTAAGTTTATTCCATGATTGGTCCATGCCATTAAGAGACTGTGTATACAGATCGAAAGATGTGGGTTTAGTGGAAATGTGTTTCTGTAAAAATTATTTTCCATGCTGATCAGAAAACCTCCCATTGTATTATATTGCAATGCTTTAGTTTTACAGCTGCTCCATAGTTATGTGAAACTGCTATACACTCAGGACACAGTCCTTAACCTGGGCTCTCGGTGGACACAAATTTAAGGTTCTAGAACACGTGTTTTTTCACTTGCCTGGCTGTTAGTCTATGCTATTTCATTTTCCTTCCATTAGTGTTGTTCCAAAAAATCTGATACATTTTAATTACTGGATATCCCACTAGTTGTACAACTACTTTTTATCTCTCGCTCTCTGCTGATCAGATGCATCACTTTAAGGTAGTTCCCATATCAGTTTTGTACATTGTTGTCAATGTTATCCTGATCCATTCATCCTTTAAGAAACCTCTCCTTCTAGTCATACTGGGGTTGGTAACTTCTCCAGATCCTACAGAAGACTGACTAAAAGCATGACATGAATGATTCAAGGAGATCTGCTTAAACTTGTGTCAGATCTTTTTAAGTATCATTAGATACAGTCACCAAAAGGTAGTCCTTTAAATCCATGCTGTCCTGTGTCAGTCAAGAGGTCTCCATCACAATAATTTCTTCACTGCCTATTCACAAATGTTTTGAAGGCACAGTCTTCGAAAAGGGAAGGTTTGTTACTAAGAGGAGGTATATACACCATTCTCAAAAGCATGTCCTGTGACAGACAAAAAGGGTGGATCTAAATAAACACAGAAGATCTTTCAAAGAATCGGAATATTTCAGATTGGAATACATGGCATGGGAGGGCAACAGAGTTTTCATGAAATATTTTTAGCGTCAACTTGGATATGTTTCTATCAGGCATGGCAGATAGATAGGCTAGGCTAAGTAGGCTAGGCTAGGCTAGTTCATCCTGCCCTTGATATAGGATAGACTAAGTGACCTTTTACAGTCCCTCTGTTCTTCTCTGAGTCTAAAATCACAAGGACACAGAATATCTACATACCATAACTCAACCTTTTCATTTTAGTGCCTGGTTTGAACATATTGTCATATAACTCCAGGATGTGGGGAATCACTTTATATGCATTTGTATCTATACTTGATGATTCATGTATGAGGTACTACATGCTCAAAAGATTTCTGTTACCTTGGACAAAATGAGACAGCTAATTACCAAACAAGCTAGAATATTGTTATTATTCCAAGCATGTTAGGCCAGACTACCGATGAGTGTTCAAGAATAGATGTTTTCTACTCAAAATTTTAATTACATGGGAATTTCATATAGTAACAATACGCTCAGGATCCTATTATAGACCAATCTTTGATAAAGTCTAACCATGGAAAATCAGATCAGTGAAGCCAACACAGCAAGATGAGATTTATGTCTGATAACAGACTACACAGTAAGGTCCATAAATCTTCACTCTGACATACCTTTAATTTATGCATATAAGGAAAAATGGAACATACAGCTCTCTACCAATGCTAATGTCAACAAGATTAGGTGGTATTGTGGTTAACGCATGCCCTACTTGTTCTACTGCTTCCATTGTAGAGATGACTAGGGAGTAAGTGTAGTGCTGAATTTTGACTTTATGTCATGCCTCAATAAAAATCTAGAGAAACCCTGCTGGAGTTAATTGTGTGTGACAGGATTAAATTTGGTGCAAAACCAAAGTTTGGCCCAGCATCTGTACTAAAAATATAGCCGTAGAGGGAAAAATAAGAATGTTTTAAACAACTTAACATTTATTGGATAAGGAGAGGTCTGAAGAGTACAGAATGGAAAATGGCAAACATCCTTCACAAAAATAAGAATTGTCCTTCCTTCACAGCCTAGATAGTTTGCATGTGTGGTACAAAAATGTGTAATGGAAACCTGGGAAACAAAGAAGGCTTGTCAGGCTGAGGATTCCAGCTGTTAGCAGACTGTGAAAGACAGAACAGACTTTATTCAATGTCTGCAGATGTTTCCAAATTTTCACAGCTCTAAATTTTAAATTCATTTACCTAATCAATATAAAATATCTAAGGGGAAATGTCTTACCCATTGGATACAGTTTAGGTGATGAAAAAAAATATTTTAACATTCTCAAGCAGAAAAGCTCGTGGCTCACAGGCAGAAACAGATGAAAACAATGACTGGAGACAGTCCTTGCTGGAACGATAATTGAATATTCATTTCTCAGTTACACTCATGTAGCTCCACTAGCTTTACTGGAGTGCAGTGCAACTGAAGCATAATTCACCTATGAGACCTGATCTTGTGTAAATCAGGACAAAATCCTGTTTACATAGTTACACTCTTATAAAATAATGCTATGTTAAAAGAGGATGGCTTTGATAACCTTTGCCTGACAAGTTTAAAGTACACAAAAATTCCTGCAGCAGGAAGTGTAGGAAGATGTACTAGCAGGGGTCACGTGAGGCTGGACTACAGGAGAGGCTGAGTAAGTGGGAGGATTGTGTCTGTTGTGAGGACCATTTTCATGCTACTTCAACAATTCCATACAAGCAGTGAGTCTCCGGTGTTCAGGCTCTGTCTTTAAGTAAATGACCAAAACTCCCCAAACTCCAACTTCAGTGGGGTCAGGATTTAATCCTGCATCTACAGGCTTCACAACTGACAAAATACCATCTAGCAGTGTGTTTTACAAATTTGGCAGTGAATTTTTATGCAACCTGAGACTGAAATATGGATTTTCTGGTGTCCTCTCAAATAGGCAGTAACTTTGAAATCTTCATAGTTTCATAGTTTCATATAGCATTAACAATATCAACTATTCTTTGACTGATAAAGCACACGAGGAAAGAGTGGGGCCTCATTTGGTGTGTCAAGTAGACATAATATATTTTGGCTGGTGTGCACAACATCATCCCTTTGCCATGAATCTGACCCCTGCAAGCAATCTACTGCAAATTTTATGCTAAAAATTGGTATTACTCCTCCCCAAAGGGCATTGATCCTTGAAGCACCCCATGTCAGAGAAACAAATCAAGCAAATTCCTTTACTAAATTATTCCTATGGGCAGATGAAGCTCCAGGGTGAAAAGCGACCTAAATACCTTTCACCTCAACCTTGCCATGCTAAGTTCCATTAAGAGATGGGGAATATCCTGCCTTGTCACATGATGACATCAGCCCAATGATGCTGGAAAAAATATAACAACAGTGGCAGACCCTCTCTGAATTTGGTGAAGACAGAGACACATCAGGAGCCATCGCAATTTGTGAGTTTTTTGGTTGTTATTATTATGGGGAAGAAGCAAGAAACTTCAGATATATATCTTAACTACTTCTGAAAAAGACCAAGTACTACATGTGTTAAAGCTCTGGAGAAGTTCAGTTAAATAACTGTCCTTTAGAAAACCAAATTCATTTTAGAAAGACTCCAGAAGTTTTAGAGTGATCTACAGTCCCAAGTAGTTAGTTCAATTAGTTCAGTAAAATATTATAAGCTTACTTGGTCCACGGTTATACACAGTTCAGCTTAAAGGCTTCTACTTTTCCTTAGATGCATGAAAAACAGTTCAATTCACCCATGTTTGCATTCAAGATTCAAATCAATACTATACTGCTGATGACCAGACTTTGGTAAATATATATTTTAGAAAATAATGGACAGAAAACTGATCACGCTGAAGTGTACTGCCCAGGATTCAGGGGTAATTAGATGCGGAGGGAAATCAGAGCATACTGTTCTGCATACCTGGAAGAGCAGATAGTTTCATGTGCCTACTTTTTTAATGATACATCTTTCTACAACATGGCAGTACAAGGGGAAAGTGAAGCAAGGTAAAACTTAAATTAACATTCTGTCCAAGATCTCTTTACAAAACTCAAGCTGCTCAAAAGCCTATAAGTAGGCTTTAGTTTTTCTGATTTTAAAAGTATTCTAAAGACTTATGTCTGGACAAGAAACAAAGCTTTAAAGCTTTTTGGAAAAGGAACTCTTTTTAATCTATGTTTGTATTGAATCCAGTATACCCATAATTGGTATATACCTATACCGGTAACTGGGACTTCTATTACCATTTCTACTTGTCCTTATAGTGAACATACAAACATTTAACCACCTTTGCCCCCTCAAATCCTGACTTACAACACTACCTCAACCCCAGACCTCTTCACACAAACATACATGTGTGCATGCATGTGCTTTTCTCTAAATAAGTCATGTTCACCCTCATGAAAATTTTAATTTTGGAATTTTTTTAAGGAACAATCACTAAGAAAACAACAATAAAATCACTGTCCTGCTGATATCATAAATGACTTTGTACCTCATGTGAGCAGCAGGTACATATGACTGAATAACCTCTGTCCTGCTGCCAGAAACATCTGATGTGAAAACTTCTTTCATTTTAATGGGATCCTTAATAACAGAAGTAGCCAGAGAGTGAAAATCCTGCTATGGTTAAGACAGCAATATATTTTGCTCACAGTACCATTCAAGATTTTAGAAACATGTTGATTGTTTCTCACCTCAAATGGCCTTTCTTATATCTCATCTTCTCACAGTCTCCAATTTGTATGCATTTTTTGGTCATTGTTTAATACATAGCGTTTTCATAGCGTGACTTTTTCAGAGCCATCCCTTCCTCACAAATCTAAAATTTCTTATTGCTTCATTGTCCAGGGCTGGCACAATTATTTCAAAATGATCTACTTCTCAGATGATTCCTAGATCATTCCCAGACTATGAGACAGCCTGTGTGTGTGATGGAAAGTACCAGAGGTAACTTTACACCAATATGTTAATTGTTTGCATTTTACTGCATTGGTGAAAAATTCGAAGTAATTTGATTTTCATGCTCTGCATCTTTCCATGCTTCTGTGAGATTGTATCACCCTTGGTTTCCCACACTCTCTTCACAGTGCCATCAGTGTCATTCTATTTATCTGAAGTTCACTTTTTATTCCCCTCCACCTCCTCACAGTGGCACATACTCCCTGTACTGGTCACCTTGTTTTCTTGAAGACTTTTCTAGCATTCCAAGCAAGGAGCTAGACATAGATGCCTTACTCACTATCTTGGTATTTCTGTGGTCAAGACAGAACACCTGTAGGGAAAGAGCAGAGTGATGACACTAAATGGAGAGTGAACTGATACAGGCAAAAAAGAGGGATTGAGTCATGGTAGGAAGCTAAAAGATAGGGCATTTATACATTTAGAAGCTAAAAGTCATCATTAACCAGCCAGTCAAACATCTGTCCAATAGACCTTGTATTTGCCTGTGCTGATCCCTCTGTTCTATATTACAACTTGTTCCCTCACCCTTTGCTTTGGGTGAGTCTGTTAAGACTTCTAAGATCTATGAAGAAGGAACACTATCTGTTTTTGGAAAGAATCTTTTCACATTGTCGTGATGTTTTCTCCAGAAAGATGGTGTCTGACACTGTTCCTATTTAAGTGAATGAGGAATCTTCCACTAATTTTGACTTAAGCTTTTGTTGTTGGGTGTCTGGAGAGATAATTTTCCTAGCTTTCCCTTGCAGTCTTGGTAAACACATTTCACTCTTTACTTGGAACTTTTTCTCTCTTATTTGTCTACTTCTATTATTCTCAGAGCTAAATTTAGTTTTCTCTGCTATTTCTTTTCTGAGATGAGGGTGGCTACTAATCTGTCTTCACTTAGTCTGCCACTTTTTGCTTATGTATCTAGGAAGTAAGGTACTTGATAAGAGTATAGCAAAGGGAAGGAAAAGGTAAGCAAGAGGAAAGATACAAAGGGAAACACATCCTTGGCACAAAATGGATGTCAGTCAAAATTCTATATTAAATATAAGTTTCTGGGAATTTTAAAAAGAAAAAAAGCATTGATAGTACCGGAGCTCTTTTTTTAAGATAAATTAGGTCATTCCTAGGACCTTCCCCATGAATGTTGTTGGCATTCATTTAAATATTCTTCCATAGGGACTCAGCCATTGGGAATCTCTCATAGGTTTGGTTTTTAGCTCTTGGTTTTCAGCAGTCAGGTCTTTTTAGCTCACACTTTATAAGCTATATAGTGAAAATGCACAGGAAAAAAGTTGCCTTAAGAAGAGACAAAAAAACATTTCAAATCTGCTCAAAAGTTCTAGTCTAACTGTTTTTAGCCCTGAGGCGCCCTCTGCGTTAAACAGCTCCTCTGTGGTAAGAGGAGGTAGAAAAGAAAAGAACAAATAAAATTCAGACAAATCAGTCATGATAGCTGACTTTGCACTTGGTTCAGTGAAACGTAAAGCACATGATTCTTATCCCTTAACTACTATACTTCTAGACAAACATCATCCTAAACAATGGATTTGTACTCTGTAAAGATTCAAAAGAGCTGAATCCACCCTACATTCATAACCTTTGCAATAACAAAGATGTGAAGAGATACGCTTGTCCAGGATGACTTTATATCTTTCAATTCACCTTGCTATCATTATATACACATATTTTAAAAGGCTAGCCTTCCATTTTTTTCCAGCTCAGAGGCAATTGTTTTAAAAGCTGCTTTCTAAAAGATAATGATAGGTCTTACATGGCTGAGTGCTCTTGCCTACCACTGAATTGTTATGTTTTACTCCAGCCTTGTTGGAAATATTATAAAGAAACAAAAGTATATAAGAAAAGACTGTCTAAGGCTACCTGAGAGAGTAAACCAAACAATAAAATATCTTGCTAAATCAAAATAGACAAATCTATTGGCACATATATTTCTGAACCACCTTCAACTATGCTAGTTTTGGAGAACACACAAATCTTTCTACTGAGGGAGAAGAGGAAATCAAATTTGTTATGCATTAGGCAGTCCTTTGGGCCAAAGTTTGGGCAAGTTATCAGTAAAGGAAATGCTTCACAGCTGATACCTGATGACTGGAACCAGCAGCCAGCGTGATCCAAGGAAACAGCACTGAAACTGAAAAGACCCAGGAGTAGTCCAAGAATTCTTTCTTCAGGTCAATTTTGTCAATTTTGTGCTGCCAACCAGGATACAAAATGTTCACTGAATATGTTTCTTCTGTATTTGAGATGCTGTGACTGAAACAGTTTTTCTAAGCCTTCTTGACACAAATTTTGTGACACAAATTTTATGACACAAAAGACAGCCTAAAATCAAATCACTGCTGTCCGTGGCACTGCAAAAACCCTGCCCTCTTACTGTCACACTGTAGACTAACGCTTGTTCAGGTGTAATCGACAGAACTGCAGCTAGTCCTGACATCAGCTTTCACAGGAAAAATTTAGTAAAATAGGTTCCAGAGCTCAGTTTTAATGCCCCAGAGGCAAGCTCACTTTTTCTTTTTTTTTCTTTTTTCTTTTTTTTTTTTGCAAGCCTTGAGTAAAGAACCCTGTATAATTATGATACTCCAGTGGCACAGCAACAGCCATTTGCTGATCACTTGCTCTTTATAAGCAATACCAGTATTGCAAACTGTCCCATTGATTTCAGTAAGCACTCTAATTTTAAAAAGAAGCAAAACAGAAAAATGGGCAATACAGTAGTCTGAATTTCTGATGCTCACAAGCTAACATTAGGGCTATAGTATTTAGATTCTAGCTGTAAAAGGGGAAGGTTATCATCTATTCCCCCCCAGAATTAAAGAGAACAATGATATATGCTTTTCATTTATGGAAACAACTTTCCCAAACAATCTTATTTCTATCAAGTGAATTTTTAAGGAGAAGTGTGGCTCTGGAATGAGACTTAAATATTAGTCAGTCTGAAGTGTGTAGCACTGGGACAATACACGAGTATCTATGAAAGTCTATGGCCAGATTTGGGTGTGTCTGAAGTTAGGCTCATAAACCCATATTTAGACAGTTAAATAAGTGGCCTGATTTTCAAAAATGCTTATGACCCAGCTTCTCCAGCTGACTTCAATAAAATGTGTGTGTGTCTGTGTGTGTGTGTACATGTTCAGTATTTTAAAAATCAAGCCACATATTTAGATGCTTAAATCTAGGCATGTAAGGCTTGAAAATGTTGCCAATAATAATTCTCCTAGCTTCACCACTAGGATAGTACAGAGAGTGGATTTTAAATACAGGTGCTTCCACAGGAGAATAAGCAATCTGAGCAGAGGGATCTGATGTAACTATTGTTTTTTGGTTCTCTCCGAAAAAGTTAGAGAACTGTATTTTTGAAACATCAGAACTGCTTTCCTTACACCTGCACAAACAGTCCATAGGAAAGCTATCATAGAGATTCTCCTGGCTATCAACGTTTCATATAACCAACTATAACACGTTGCTTTGCATGAACAACATATAATAACAGAAAATGTTCCCTTAAATTATTTTTCTCATAATCATGTTTGAAGGAAATTAACAAAATTGACCTAGTGACATTCACACTTTCTTCTTTTCATTTCAAGAAGAAATACTAGCTTTCCATTTTTAAAAAGGTTACAGGTCAGAGGCTGCGAGATATACTTCTGGGGAACGTCTCTCTTTGGTCTGTTGGGAAAAGAATTCAGTTGTAGACCTAACCCTAGAGCTATCCTTGTGCTAATAAAACTTAAATTTACTCAGTGACTTTTAGTTAGCAGCTATGCAGATCTGAGTGGTGTGGAACAACTTAAATCCAAAGTAGAGAATATATTTTTTTCTGTTGGAGGAAGATAAAAATGAGGGTGGCTTACTTGATAATCTTTGTGTGCTAGTTCTCTATGTTTAAAATGATCTGCTTATTTCTGTGAGTCACTTGTGCTTAAGGATAATACACAATGGAAAACATTGTGCTTAGGGTTGGAAACCTGCTGTGTTCAAGCAGAAGATGCTTGATTAGCAGAACTTGCAAACACTGTGCAGCTTGCCACCACACTCTCAATTTGAAAGCAATTTCATTGACAGCCCCCTCCCCAGCAAAGAGTGAGACCAAAGCAGACTGTGTGGACCAATTTGGCTTGTGGTTAAGTTGCAGTTAAAAAACTTCTTAGTTATATTTAAAAAAAAATCTTCCAAGAAAAATAGCAAACACATTTCTAATTTTATACTTACAGAATTATTCCATTGGAAAAAATTATGTGAAGCCCAAGCACAGGTATCCAACACAGCTGGAATCAAGCTTACCACAGAAGGCATTTAAGCTAAGAGGCTAGTGTCTGCAGAACTTATGTTTCTTAAATTTCTTTCAGGGAGAATGTTGTTAGTAAGAAGCAGGCCAGGATTCTACTTACCCCTGTTTTCTTACACTATCTTTTCTTACCTCTCTTTTCAGTACTAAATTTAATTTGGATATAATTTAAAGTAGATTTAATTTTCAGATTAAATCCACTGACAAAACAGAGGTGGGCATTCTCCTGGAGTGTATGAATACAACTACTACAGTATGGTGGTGATGTAGGAGGCCACGATCCACCTTTCTGTGATGAGTATTGTCAAACACACTTAGCTCCCGCAAAGCACTGGGCACTCTGTGTGCAGTGAAATCTTTAAGAGACTTTCTAAAAGATAGATATCGTTGTTTTTACTCCTTTTACAAATGGCTAAGGGAACTGATAAGCAGTGCCTATAGACAGTTTGCCCAAGGCCACACAGAATGTCACTGGCAAACTGGATTATGGATGAGGGAACTCCTGCCATCTGGCCTTGTTCTCAAACCACTGGGCCACACTGCCTCTCCCAGTGTAAGCAATACATCTTAAGTGAAAAGGAAAACAATGTGCAAAGCAGCCAGGAAGTTAATGAGTAATATTAAAAAGGCAGCTATGAAAATAATATTTTTGAAATCAAAGCACCTGAATGAGGACTGAAAGAATAGTATTTTTGTTTTTAATATTTTCAGTTGTCAGGAGAGCATTAGTCTTCCTGAACTGCAGAAGCAGGAAGACTGTAAGTTCTTTAAATGGAGTCAAATATCTGGGCAGCCTGAGAAGTCTGGCCAGTCTGAGGGAGAAAATAACATCCTCTAAAACAGGCAAATGAATGTACCTTAGAGAAGACCCTGACAGTACTGGGAATAGGCTTTAACCTCCTATGATGGTGGTGAATCCAAGAGGAAAACAGAATAAATGCAAAGTCAGTATCGGAAACAAAGGGACCAGACTGGGCCTTGCCTTGGCTTCTCCCTGTTGCTCTCAAGTTGCCTCGATGCCAGAGCTCAGAGTCAATCCGCTGCAGCACCACTGCATGTGCTGGGCCACATAACAGGAGAGGGCTTTAGGACAGATAAGGCAAGGGGCCTGGCTAGGATGCAAAGCTCCCACTGCAGCACAATACAGCCCCATTTCTCTCTATTTCTCTCTGGTTTTTAGAACTCCATGTCCCAAGTGCAGCCCAAGACGGGAAGTATGCTCTGCTACAAAGGATGGTCATGCAAAAGCTGAGGCTGGGGAGTGGGATACAGGGACCAAGCTTCTGAGTCTCATACTGGCAGCATGAGACCTGTCATGCCTTTTTTTGGTGATCTTGCTATATTCAGTTTTACTGCACTGCTGAGAGCACTGTTATACAGAGCACAGTATGGTAGAAAAACAAAGGCTCTTATTACCAGAGGTTGTTTCTGGTCCCATGGCTGCCTGGAGGATAGCTGTTAAGCCATGTTAACACCAGAATTCTCACTTCTCACCTCCTGGGCCATGTCTCAGGAGCTGCAATAAATAAGTATGTGAGACCTCAAATTGCACTGTAAGGGGCTTTCTCTGAGTGGACACATGAGCAAAATCGTGAGAAAGACATATGTGAATTTTGCACATGGATTAAGGCCTGAGATAAAAACTCTAGGGTAGGGGAATAGTGTGGTTAATATGGGGTTAGACAGAACCAACTCACTGTACTTCATTGTCCCATGAGTGATTTCAATTAGTTTAGGGCAGCAACAGCACAAGAGAGATATAACCTATCTATATTTACAATAGATTAGACAATGTTCTTTTTAATATTAATGAAAATAACATTTTCAGGTTTAGGTATGCTAAAATACAAGCTCTTTTACAGTGAGTCAGACCTGTTGTATAATTATCAGCGATAATTTCTTTCCTGTGCTCTGTGAAGAACACACTTTCATGACCTTGAAATTCTACTTCATCAAAGGTATCTTTCTCCATTCACATTCTGGAGTAAGTCTCCACATACTCCTGACACTCGTTCTTTGGTCTAGTGCCTTGTCACATGTTGGTCTGCTTTAGATTTTAATTCTTCGAGACTTTACAGATGTGTTTCAGTTTACACATGAAAGTACTATCATAAGAATCTACTGGATTAAATTAAATTAATAGAATGTTTTTGCAGGATTGGCCCTTGCTCTGTGAGTTGTCTAAAGAAGTGCAGTGGGACGCTAATTGTTAGTACTATATAAATAACAACAAACACATTCTGATCTATTAGCCTGTTATTTCTGGGCATGTAAGAGGAAAAAACCATAATGGTGTATAAGCACAATTTACTATCCAAAATCACAATAAATTCACCTGCTGAGAATGAAAATTATAACTTCTACATGTAAATATTATTTGTGTACTTTCTTAATGTCAAGCTTCTAATACATATCAACTCTATGGATATAAGCTGAATGGAGATTTTCCATCAAGGAATGCCATTTGTCTAATCAGACTGCTTAGATAAGCAACACATTTTTTCTATAACAACCACTCTCTGGTTTTGATCAAATTAGCCAGGAAGTTAACTATAAGGCACACCATTAACTTTTATATACTGTCTCAATTTTAGTGGATTAATTGTCCCACAATGCGGAGAAGCAGCTATAGGTCTTGTTATAAAGAAAAAAGGGAAGAGCTCATGTTGTATTTCAGATTATACTACAAAAGTGTCAGAACATCCTAGAGTCCTTCTGATATAAACGGAACATATATAGATTAAAAAATTACAATAACAGTAAGATGTTTGCTTCCCACTAGGAACAGTCTATTTCAAGAGATGTTTGAAAATGATTTAAACACGAAACATACAGACTTTGATTTTGGCATCCTTTGGAACCAGTCCTTGTAGGCAGGCATGTAGTGAAAGGGAAAATACTTTTGAGTTTAGTGCCATCAGACCAGAAAAATTCTTCATGCTGTAATGAAATTTTCTCTTGTGCCCAAGTAGCTTTTTGAAAAATAATTCTCAAACATACGTGAACTGCAGAAAAAAGTTCAAATAAACAGGAAGCAAAACAGTATCAAACAAATTTACTACTCATGCAACTGCACTAGACCTGGACACAGTGCCTCCTAAACCAGTGCTCCCTTTTTCCTGAACACACTTAAACACATTATCATCTCTGCTTCAAATAGTCTCTGAATTGCAGATTGATGGAAGATATGAATATGCTGGCAAAATATTAGTATGAGCTTTTCCCATTTCCATACTCTTGTCTAGATGTCTGGGTTTGGTCATGTTTTCGTTGCAAGATCCTGGGCCAGCTAGAGTATGACTGAGTCCAATTTGCTACAGCCCTTCTTCTTTCCACACGTAATTAGCTCCAAAATGCAGTGTATCAGCACAGAAGTAATTAAAAAAATGACCTCCTTCAAGACTAAGAAGATAACTGTAACTGTTCTAATGGCAGTGAATAAAAGGGGGCAGTTCCTTATTGGTAACAATTATTTTGCCTGGCATACCTCTATTATTCCTGTTTTTAAAGGATGTAGTGGGGCTCTCCACTTTTTAGAACTGAGAAAAATGATTGTGTTGGACTTTGTCAGTAGGAGATAAGATATTTGAGAGCTTCAAAGATCTTCCCATCTCTTTTGTTTCAGAACCTGCTGGTTGGGACTTCACAGATTCTGGGCTTCTTGTATTAGGGCAAGTTCAGGCTACTTTTCAGCCAGGAAAAAAAAACAAGGCATTCTGAAAGGAACCATCTGCCCTTTTGGAGGGAGGACAATAACAGTGCAGACCAAATCTTGGCTGCCTGTTTACACAGGAAAATTATGGCTCCAAAAGTAGGTCATAAACCACAGGTATAACAGATACGGTGCCTTACCTCGCAGTGTGAAGACTCTGATAGCAAGCAAGGCAGCTATTTCATCCTAACATGAAATTCAGAAGAGACTGAGAAAGGTGTAATGATGTGGCACTCTCAGTGAATAAGACAAACAGGTCCCATGATAATAGGTGCTGTTACACATGCCAAGTACTAAGGATAGGGGGTTCTTAAAAAGCCTCATGGTTTAAAACTCAGCTCCCACTGACACCAGTAGTAGAACTCTGACAGACTGGAAAAAGTGCAAAGTGCTTCCCTGAATCCCACCCCCCAAAAAGCCCTGTCATTTGATACCCCTCCCTAACAGCTCCTCTCATACGGTGATGTTGGTGTCCCTGCAGGAGCAATGTGGTTTCCTGTGCTGGGCAAAGGAAGTCTCAGGTGCTCAGGAGTCTCAAATTCTGATTCTGGTTCTCCTGCTACTATTTGAGATAACCCTTTTACAGTGAATGTCTCAGTTATTCCATCTGTAAAATGGAGATAAGATGAGAGACATGGATTGTGAAGTATTTAAGTGACCAATTCATAGAAGTGCCAAATAAGAACTAGATACTATTACTATAATTAATGTTGTTTACAAGTCTATAGCAATGCCATATTACTGTAACATAGGATTTCTTTATATCCAAAATGATAAAACATAGAAAACATAGAGTTAAGCTTTCCAGAGTCTCTGCTATATTAATAACAGGATACAAAAGCCTGAACAGTTTTCTTCTTATTCCCCCACACTAATTTGCTAAAACATGTACAGGACTGAGTGAGAAAAAAAGAGGTTGGTTACATTTGCCGTTCCAGAAAGAGAGATTTTTCTCTCCGTGGTACATTCCAGACTTTGCACAAGAGGTCATTGCTGGGCAAAAGAGACAGGGAGAAGTGAGAAAACATCATCTGACAATGAGCTAACCAGCTCATTTCTAAGGATGGAACAGAGACCAACAGGGACAGCACCACTGGATTTCTGTTTAAGATCTGTTCCCTGTTTAAGTACTGCTGTAACAAGCAGAAAATTGCTAAAGTCACAAATGCTCCTTATCCTTTCAAGTTCTGTTGTCTCTGTGCGAAATCTCTCATTCATGGTTGCACAGTTTGACAGTCATCCTTTCTGTCATGCTAAAGAAACCACTATGAATTAGGGGGGTTTCTCAGCTCCAAAGACTCAAGTCCAGTATCAGTTTACATTTCTTACATAAGATGGTAGGAAATTGAAGATCCTATCGATCTTATTGGTCTTATGGAAGAGGAGGAGGAGGGGACTGACCTGCTGGAAAGCAGCTCTGCTGAGAAGGACCTGGGAGTGCTGGTGGACCACAAATTGACCATGAGCCAGCAATGTGCTCTTGTGGCCAAGAAGGCGTTGGCCTGGGGTGCATTAGGAAGAGTGTTGCCAGTAGGTCGAGGGAGGTGATTCTGCCCCTCTGCTCAGACCTGGTGAGGTCTCATCTCAAGTACTGCATCCAGTTCTGGGTTCCCCAGTACAAGAGAAACATGGAACTGCAGGAGAGAGTCCAGCGTAGGGCTACAAAGATGATCAGAGGGCTGGAGCGTCTGGCCTATGAGGAACAACTGTAAGAGCTGGGCCTCTTCAGCCTGGAGAAGAGCAGTCTGAGGGGGGATCTTATCAATGTGTACAAGTACGTGAAGGGAGGGTGTCAAGGGGATGAGACTAAACTCTTTTCAGTTGTCCCATGTGACAGAATACGAGGCAACAGGCACAAACTGAACCACAGGAAGTTCCACCTGAACGTGAGGAGGAATTTCTTTACTGTGAGAGTGATAGAGCACTGGAACAGGTTGCCCAGGGAGGTTGTGTTGTCTCCTTCTCTGGAGATATTCAAAACCCGCCTGGATGTAACTCTGTCTAACATGCTCTGGGTGACCCTGCTTGAGCAGGAGGGCCAGATTAGATGATCTCCAGAGATTCCTTCCAACCTCAACCATTCTGTGATTCTGTGTGATTCCGTGTGATTCTGTGAAAAGCTCTAACTAGGAATTCAGTGCAGAAAACAAGAGGAGAATATGGCTTTCTACATCCAAATAGCACTGCTGAGATTGTTAGACTATAGTAAAGAAGAATTTCAGTATCTTCCTTCCAGTCAATATTGAAGAGTGCTACAGTTTTAGCTCTCCAACTCATACCGCCCCTCTCATCTTTTCCCCTCCACCCATGAGCTAACTTTTCTTTAAAAAGATATATGGCATACCTAATACTAGCCATCCTTAGGATAGCACAGTCTCTGCATGTTATGGCTTTCAGTAGGGAATGGAGAAGCATTGCAGGGAATTCTTGGTAGCATTTTCTTTGAATTTTGTCCCCCCTTTTCTGAAAAGCTTGCTTGGTGTGTTTTCTATTGCAGAGCCCAGTAGTCTGATTTAGAGCTCTATGATGTCTCTGAGGAATCCACTCCTCAATATAGCGGGCTTTTAATTTGTCTGCAGATGTCAGACTAGACCAAGAAGGACATAACCCTTGCGCCCTCTGAGAAGAAGCCATTCTGCTATCACTTAGCACGCACGACTAGCAGAGAAGCCAGTGTAAATGCTGCTGGAAAACACATGGCAAGAGAGAGCCTATGAACATGCTAAGGTGAAAATTTGTGTTATTCCTAAGCCATGCCCAAACACAAAAATTCATTATTCCTTTAATTTTGGAGATGTAAACTGGAATATATTGGAAACTCTGACCAATTCTGAAATGCTAACTAACAACTCTGAGACAAAAAACCAATCAACTCTTTATTAAATGACTAAGATCATTCTTTGCTGGAATAGTAGAGGCCAAAGAAAAACAGTTAGAAAGGTTGATTTCCAGAAACACTAGCAAAAGCATATACCATTTAGAAGCTGGTCTGCGTTAAAAAGTTGGAAATGAAAGTACTGTTTTGAACTGAGTACTGCTTTTCCCAAGCTTTTGACAGATGTAATGGCTTATTACTACAGCATAGTTATCATGTAAAGGACTTCATAATGGCTGTTTTATCTAACAGATTCTACAGACAAGTTTCACAGGAAACAAAAACAGATATAGATGGGTCTTCTCAATAATGGACACTGGGTTCAGTGTATCTCAGGTCAACTGTTGTTTGACAACAAGGTAACATCTCCCAGCGAGTGGCTGAATATTCATCTGTTTGTAAGAGACTGCCTGTGTGTCTCACTCCAGCTGATACAGAAATGTAGATGTACAGCTCTGTCGTCTGTGGGCAGATTACTGTCAGAGACTGAGGAGCTGTCAGTTAACATTCAGGGCCCCTGGTGTAATGAAGGGAGAGCTTTGCTGGCAACTTGGCATCTCCCTCTGATGATTCATGCACATCTTCATACCAGTGGGCAAACCTCCCATGCTTCTGTTTTGAGTTTAGAAATCTGTAAGACTATTCTGAATTGGTGAACTTTTCCTTCCTGCAAATCAAGCACGTTTGTTTGCCTTTCCCTCAAGAGAGGCTGAATATGAACTTGAACATGTTCTTTTTCTAACTAAGCAGAAACGTGTTCCTGGTACTGCCAAATGAAGAACATGCCTAAAAGAAAGGAAGGTACTACAAGTGGTCACACACAGTCTGTGCACACACACAAACACAACGCTCCGCAGGCTCCTCCAGGTTGAACATAGACAGAGTGGAGACTGGAAGGAAGAAAGGGAATTAAAATTCAGAGAGCTGCTTGCTTATATGAAATTTGAGTAGGAAGGCTCAAATTTTAAATGGGATATTTATATTGGGAAATTTCAGTTTCCTTAATTTGTTCTTCCTCCTCATTCCTATAATAAATTTGGTTCTTCTCTCCCTTCTCTGCTTATTTGCTTCACGTGCCTGAAGTATTTCTTATTTGGTCCCACATTCATCAGATGAACTCTTTACAACAAAATGGTAAGTCTTAAGAATTGTATGTAAATCTCTACATAGTCCTTGCTTTCATATGGCTGCATTGCATGTAGGTAGCATTTACTAGTATTTTAGTATGTTGAAAGGAAGGTTATGCTGGAGCCAGCTCCCATGTCTTGGCTGGTGAATGTAGAACATTTCACTCCATTTATCCTCTATTTCTGTTTCTCCAATGTGAAATATAAATTCAGCAATTTTAACAACTGGTTTTAAAGGATGATCTCTGACAGCCCATAACACACTTACAAAGTGAGACTATTCTATGGGGAAGCAGTAATGCTGAAGGAGCTCTGATGGGAATAGTGGATGGTAAATTTCTACAGCTGAACTTAATATAAATTCAGGAAAGTTAAATACAGCTTTGTCCTGTTTTTGCAGAGCTATCTCATCACAGAGCAAGGAAACAATAGCCTAAATTCTTGGCTCTGACACACATGGCTTTGAAGGCTGTGCTTAGTTCCACATGCCCAATGATCAAAAAGACTTCAGAGAAGCAAAAAATGACTGGGAAGAGCAATATCCAGAGGAAAACGAAAGTGATTGCATCTAAGCTGTTAAAAGACTGAGATAAACCACAATTCAGCACGTAGATTGTATAGGGTAGAAATATTTAAATGCCAAGAAGGGGAAGAGGTATTTTAATATAGTATGTGAGAATTAGGAGTAACGAGAAAAAAGATAAGGGGAGAGAACTTAGGCGGGCATTATGGAAAACTTCATGAGGTTGAGCTCTCCCTGCTGTTTAATAATTAGCTTGACAAATGTAGTGGTGGAAATCTTGTCATTTGGAACATTTATGAGACAAGGAAAAGCACTAGCAGTGTGCAGTAGGGAATGTTCTTCCATTGCTGGGAGGTGGAATGAGTCATCCATTAGGATTTCCATCTATGTTATTTTTATTGGCAAAGTGCTGGCAAAATTACAGAGGAAGGCAGAGGCTGATGCTTTACTTTCACGAAAAAGATAAAAAGTTAGGCATAACATCAGCTAAGGAGAGACAGTAGTCATCTTTGTGATATAAATGATGGTGAATTCAATCTACGGTAACATGGTGGAATATTCTGTGTCACTGTAAAGGAAATTTTTGAGCACAAATTTTACTATTATGATTTATTGCTATCTATTCTTAAAGATTTCAGATTTTGTAAGCTTTCATATGCTGATACTTCATAATCTATTGACAAAAGAGCAGCATATTCTTAGAATCTGAGAATTTAGATTGGAAGGGATCTCTGGAGGTCATCTAGTGCACGCTCAAAACAGATCCATATTTGAAGTCAGAGCAGGTTGCTCAGTATCATATCCAGCCAAATCTAGAGTGTCTTCAAGGATGGAGATTTTACTACATTTCTGAGCATGTTACTCCAGCGTTTATCTCCTTTGTTGTGAATTTCTTTTTCTGGTATCTAATCAGATCTTCCCCTGCCATCTCTATTCTTCTGTGCTATCAAGATGCCCCTTGAGATAACAACAAAACTACAGTAATTATAAAGTAAACATTACAACACAATAATGACAGATTAAGAAGGCACACATTACAGATTAGAGAGTCTACAGGAGAACTTGTCTTCTTCGAAGGTCTTTCAGCCATTCTAAGACTGTCTACTTTCTGTCTGACTATAGACCTGTAAGTGCATGTGACACTTTTCTCCATCTTATCTTAATCACTTATCTGAAACCAAGCAGATTTGAGTGAATTAAAAACCCAAAGTAACAGATCAATGAACAGATCTTTGAACATCTGGTAATGTATATACAAATACTAAATGAAATACGCAGAAGAAATGGTGTGCTTTATGCTCCCATGAACGTAGATAAAGTGAGATGGTGTGACATTCAGGTAACAAGGTACATCAATTTCCAAGTTACATTGATTGATTACAATAAAAAATGAAAGGAGACAGAAAGTGTAAATTCAGGAGCGGTAATGATTATGAAATTTCCAACTGAGAAAAGTCCTATTTCTTGGCAACCTAGCCTCAGTTATATTGGTCTGTGGACAACTTAAACACTGAGAAGCACCCAGACAAATGTCAATATTTGAAGTGAGGGAACGACAGGCATTTTGGACAGCAAGTACATTTTCCTTGGATCAACTGCCTTTTAGGTTAGTATTGTCTTGGAAGAAATTTCAACAATATATGTTTTAAATGAGTGTGTACGTGTCAGGATAGGAGGACAGGTCTGTCAGAAGGATCATCCAGAAGTTTAGAAAAAGTGCTTAACCTTTTCTACATTCTGAAAAGAGAGATATGTCCTAAAAACAGACTCTTCAATTTTTTCCATGTTTCTTCTGTGGTTGTTCTGCCAAGTTTGTACAGAAATACTGGAAATATTGCGTTGATTCTTTCTAAAATGTCCCATCACATTTCTGTGTGAGCTGTCATATTCACAACAAGTTTTGAAAGCCTTGATGGAGCTTTTCTCTCGTTGAAAATGCAATAAAGCATAAATTTTCCTCCAGTATCCATGACTATGCCTCAAACCTTTCTAGGGACAAAGCTCATGTATTATTGCTATCTTTTTCTTCATTTTAGTTTACAACGAGACAATTGCAGGGACTAGGACAGATAATTGTCTCAGGGATCCTAGGGGTGCTCGTACAGAACAGCCATGGGATAAGCCAATGTCACTCCAGTCTTCAAAAAGGGCAAGGAGGAAGACCCAGGCAACTATAGGCTGGTCAGTCTCACCTCCATCTCTGGAAAGGTGATGGAATAGCTCATTTTGGATGTCATCTCCAGACACATGGAGGAAAAGAAGGTGATCCAGAATAGTCAGCGTGGATTCACCAAGGGGAGAAATCCTGCTTAACCAATCTGATAGCCTTCTACGATGGAATGACTGGCTGGGTAGATGAGGGGAGAGCAGTGGACGTTGTATACCTTGACTTCAGCGAGGCTTTTGACACTGTCTTCCATAACATCCTCCTGATAAGCTCAGGAAGTGTGAGCTGGACGAGTGGACAGTGAGGTGGTTTGAGAACTGGCTGAAAGGCAGAGATCAGTGGCACAGAGTCTAGCTGGAGGCCGGTGGCTGGTGGAGTTCCCCAGGGCTCAGTACTGGGTCCCATCCTGTTCAAGTTTGCTGAGGATATCAAGCTGGGAGGAGTGGCTGACACACCTGAGGGCTGTGCTACCATTCAGAGAGACCTGGACAGGCTGGAGAGCTGGGCAGAGAGAAACCTCCTGAGGTTCAACAAGGGCAAGTGCAGAGTCCTGCACCTAGGGAAAAATAACCCTAGGCACCAGTACAGGCTGGGGGCTGACCTGCTGGAGAGCAGCTCTGCAGAGAAGGACCTGGGAGTGCTGGTGGATGACAAATTGACCATGAGCTAGCAATGTGCTCTTGTGGCCAAGAAGGCCAATGGTATGCTGGGGTGCATTAGGAAGACTGTTGCCAGCAGGTGGAGGGAGGTGATCCTACCCCTCTGCTCAGACCTGGTGAGGCCTCATCTTGGGTACTGTGTCCAGTTCTGGGCTCCCCAGTACAAAAGAGAGATATGGAGCTACTGGAGAAAGTCCAGCGTAGGGCTACAAAGATGATCAGAGGGCTGGAGCACCTACCCTATGAGGAAAGGCTGCGAGAGCTGCGCCTCTTCAGCCTGGGGAAGAGCAGACTGAGGGGGGATCTTATCAATGTGTACAAGTACCTGAAGGGAGGGTGTCAAGGGGATGGGGACAAACTCTTTTCGGTTGTCCCATGTGACAGGACAAGAGGCAATGGGCAGAAATTGAAGTACAGGAAGTTCTGCCTGAATATGAGGGGGAATTTCTTCCCTGTGAGAGTGACAGAGCACTGGCACGGGTTGCCCAGAGAGGTTGTGGAATCTCCTTCTCTGGAGATCTTCAAGGCTCGCCTGAATGCAACCCTGTCTAACATGCTCTAGGTGACCCTGCTTGAGCAGGGGTGTTGGACTAGATGATCTCCAGAGGTCCCTTCCACCCTGTGAATCTATATGGAGTTATCATGCTGGAAATGTCTTTGTCATTATAATACGGAAAAAGGGGGCATTCATATGAATTTCTGTATTGACTTTCCCAAGATTTGGAAAGGAATCTAAAATAAATGCATTCAGTGACTGAATTCACTCTCTATTATTATGAGTCTGTAGGTTACATTAAATTTAACTGTCTAATGACTCTTCATGTAGTCAAACATGAATGTTATGTTATATAGAATTCTGCATGCAGTTTTCTGTTGGTTATTATTACCATCTTGTCTGTCAGCTTAAACACCTGCTGTTTGGGGAAACAACTGCCAGTTCTGACATCTGAATGCAATCTGGAAAATCATAACCATGCATCACTCAAAACATCCTTTTCAAAGACACAGTCCAAGCATCATAATTTCCTTGGTTAGTCGCCTGTTAGTATCATTTGTACTAAGATGTTGGAGATAAGTTAGAAAAAAGTTTCCAGATGCACAGCCATATATACTAACTCTTAGATCATATAGAAAGCCTTTATAATTAAAAGGAAAAGTAATATCCAATTTTTTGAACTTCTATATGATTAAAGAGGAAGGACCAAAAGAAGTGTTGCTTTATAGGATATTTTGTCTGTGTGCTCTATAAGTAGAGATATATCCTGATTGCTTTTGCATTAAGCATTTAATTAAAATATTCAATGAAAAGTCATAAAAAATATTTTGCAATATTTGCCCAGATCTAATCAAGAAGTAAAAATCTCTAGACTAAAAATCAGAGCTTCATGAGGTCTACAAAAAAGGAATCACTGGACTAGAAAAAATTATTCAGTAGTGTTTTGGTACTATTGATCAGCAAAGCCATAAAAAACAGAAGATGCACTGTAGTTAAAGATGGAAAAACTAGGTTTGGTTCTGTGGGTCCCTGTTACGCAGCTGAGTACTCTGCTTATATTGACATTGAGTTAACTCACCTTCAGTGAATGAATATCCTAAATAGCAAATCAACATCCTAACTTAGGTGACTACATCTTGAATCCTTTGCATCCTGGGCAAATTGAATATTGAATCATTCTAATGTAATTGATGGCACCAATTATCTGGGGTGGCTGCTGGCCCAATGATTCAGTTGGATTTGATCTAAAATGTCTGAAAATGAAATTTCTGAAAAACATTTGTTTTAAGAAAGACATCACTAGTTCACGTAGTAAAACCAAAAGAGCACCCACAGATCTCTGTAATAAATAACAGAGATCTTCCTTTCAAGCCATGTCACTGTAAGAAAATCTTCCAGCCAGAAAAGATAGGAATTGCTTGAACAAAAAGATGTATCTTGCACTGAAGGCTGGCAGCCTCCTTCCAAATGGAATCAATTCCACTGCCCAAAACTTTCAGCTACTCAAGAGTGAATATCTAATTATCAGCAGTGAGCAAAGTCAATTTAACATGTACTGTAAAAAGTAATAATCACAAACTACGATTAAAAATTACATTCAGGTTTTCACTTGATCTATAGTGTCTCCCAGCTGCCTGGTACACTGCCTGGTACACCAAAACCTCCCTGACATTTTATGGAAGGATGTTTTCTCTTGTCTGTGTTAAAAAACTTTTTCTGAAAATATTCTGCCTGAGGGACTTTTTTATATAAATCATGGATTTTACAGAAGCAGAGTCCAAATCAATAATTTCCCACCCTCCTTAATCAGATAATTTTTATGCTTTCACCAAGACCAGGGGCACAGGCTCAGTAAATTGACTTCTCTATATTTTCTGAACATTCCATGAAAAAAAAAAAAGGACAGGTTAAACGTTAGTTGTCAAATAAAAAAGAAACAAGATAATAAAATACCTCAGACTAAACATTTACACACTGTCTGCCTGGGCTGTAGTCTACAGAAGTTTGAGTTCTCTAGATTGCTGGTGGAGTCTTAAGCTATAGCAAAAGTGTTTGGCTGAACTGCCAACAGCACCGGTTTACCCAGGAGGCTGCAGGCACCCTTCCATCATTTAAAGATTTGTCTGAACAAACAGAAAAAAAAAAACGTGGAAAAGAAGCTGAAGAATGTCAATATAAGAAAGGCAGAATGAAGTTTGCCTTTGTGCTAGCTGGACACCAGTACAGCATATTTCCCATCACACCTAATATTCAGACTGTACTGCTGAGCAACATGTTTTTTTCTGTGAAATATATGCTCATCTGCTAAACAATCTGGTCTGAGACAATTGGCTTTGGAGGTTGATATAGCAATCAGAAAGATCTAATATGTGTCAGAGGGGTAGATTACTCCTTCACATACTACCTGGAAGGACAGCAAAATAATTTCAACTAGATAGAGTATCCGTATGAATTTCATGCTAGAATAAGCCAGCTGATTTTCAGGAGGACTGAACAAAATCAGAGACTTAAAAGCCCCGTATGCTCTACCACCTACTGAAAGCTAGCTCTAAGCTTCCCAGCAATATACACCAAACCAAATACTGTTGTCCTAATGATTAAGGTGAGGGGGATCCAAAGCCCCTGATTTTTTTTCTGTCCTCAGCTTAGCTGTGGCAAAATTGAACTTCGCATCAGCAGTAAAGCAGTTCCCCCTTTTACTCTTTGTCCTCAGTCAGCTCTGAATGCATTCCTCCAGCTTCCTGAGACAAGGCCAGACGAGAAGGAGGACAAGGAGGATGGGAGAGATTAACTATAGGAGTCATCTATATTCTCCCCAACAGGGTGCCCTCAGAGAACAAAAGCAGGTGGGGAGTGAGAGGCAGGCAGCCCTGGGCACCCCTGCCTGGGGCTGTGCAGTCAGGGCCTTAGTGCCCTGAGCTGCCCAGGGAAAATGGTGCTTGCAGGTACTTCTCTTACTTCTACTGCTGAACCAGATCATGGTCAAGACATATTTCTAACTCAGAAGTCTCTCACCTTAACCCAAAGCCTAGATTTTGCTGTCTTTGTCGTCATCTGGCTGTCATGAACATCTTGCTTTGCCAGTGCATAAGGCTTTCTCTGTCCTTTGGAACACACCAAGTGATCAAGAGGGCCTGTGAGCTGCATGTTCCTACAGGAGCTGGCACCATGGGGTTTGCTCTGGTGGCTGCTAAGCACTGCCACAAAAAATGCAATGGCAAGAAGCAGATGAACTGCCAGGCAAAGCTTGACAATGCAGTTGGACCAACATAGTCCAAATCCCAACATCACCTTGCTGAAAACTGAAAATGATGCTATCTTCCATGAACCCACTGGGCAAATGGGAGGTTGAATAGAGAGCTGTTTATTTTGCCCAAGAGGAAGTGCAGGAAAATCAGAGAACATACATAAGAAAAGAGAGGCAAAGCAAGTTTACTGAGAGGTGCCTTAAAGCTAGAGGCCTTTATACAAACAGTTCCCAATTAAACTGCAGGTGGTGGGACACATCATCTTCAGTACAGAACACTATTTTCTTAAACACTTTCTGTCTTTTCCTGCTTAAGATATTTCCAAATATTATATTTTTTTGATTTGATCCTTCTCCATGATTGCTGCTCTTTCATACTGAGTAAGCAGACGTTTAATTTAAAAAATTAAAAACATTCCTAATATCTAGGAATATCTAATATCCTAATATGTCTGCCCCACTGCACTACCTAGCTAAGCAATGGGAACCTCAGTGGGTATCTGGATGAGAGATTTCTGAAAAAGTATCAAACTGCTGCAAAAACTGTTGTGATGATTCAGTGGGCGGCCTTTAGCTTTCCAAAGCAATAGGTATCAGGGCAGTAGGCTGTGCCCTGATGTTTGTCATGCTTTCTTCTGAAGGAAACACATGAACATACTGGTATTTACATTTATATGAGTTTCACTATCTCTAGTATTGTGGAATGTTTTCCTACCTCTTGAGGTACTTTAGTACTCTGAAAACTTGCATTTCATTAGCCAAACCTGAGGAAGGTATGGGAAATCAGCTGGCCTGCATCTGTCACCCATCAAGCTCCTCAGTAGGAAAGACAGAATCAGTAAGGTTGGAAGGGACCTCCGGAGGTCATCTAGTCCAACCTCCCAAAGATTTCCTGGTGCTGGTTCCACTGGGGCTTGACCCCAGGACCTTCAGCATGTAAGGCAGATGTGACAACCACTACATTATCCTTTCCCACTAGTAGTCACTAGGTAAGCCTGTGCTCATGTTAGGTTGAATCTTGCACCTCCCTCAAGCCTCTAAACAATCAGAAACTACCTTGACAGCCCTCGGGTAATCAACTTTATAATCATTTTCTCACTGGAAATGAACAAACTGTTTTAGTGGAACTGGATACCTCCAGCACACAGTCAGTGGATAGTAAGAGCAAATGACAGAAGCATGAAAGAACAGCAGGGGTGCTCTAACAGGCATGAAGTCTACCACTTGTTTTACAACATACAGCAGTAGGAATTAAAGTAAGTCGCATGTGAACTTCACAACAACTAAAAGACCTTTAGTTTTGGAGACATGCTGCCTTTCTGAAGCTGCTCAAACTTTTTGGCCAGGGAAAGGGTGGAAGCATCATGAAGCTTGCAATAAAATGCAACCTCAGCATTTCTGCCACAGACATCCAAACTCAGGCTCTGCGAGGACCCTGTTTTCTCCAGTCTAGAATACCATTCTCAGTCTGTAAAAATTACATCTATGAACAAGCTTCAAACTTCTTCCTGCCTGAACTGTGTTACCTCACATTAATTATTTCCTGAACAGGAAGTGTAATCTTTTCAGCAAGAATTAATTCACCTCACTCATACAAGCCCCATCATCTCATTAAAAAAAAAAAAAAGGAAAGAAAATCCATAGGGTTTCCACCTCTCTAATATTATTAATTTCCTGGTTGTCACTTTCTTCAGCCACCACTCCCTTTGTAGTGCTCTAATTCAATAGGTAGAGAAATCAGAAGTTAAAAGAGAGTCATGCTTGTGTGAATGGACATCTGTGGGGTCAGCATTTTAACTTTGCAGATCACTGTAGGTAAGACCACTTTTTCTACACATGCTGTAGCCAAGTCGTCCCTGCAGCTGAACAAGTTTGGAATTTAGCTCAGTTTTCCTCTAGTAAGCCCAGACACTGACAAAATTTGTTTTTTTGTTTTTTTGTTTTTTTTTCCCCACCGGGTTTCCTAAGGAAATGAGACTTGTAAATTTGCCCTATGTGTGAGTCTGTCTGCCCAGCTTAATCACTTGTTAGTTAAAAATCCAATCAATTTGAACCAAATTTGAAAGACATGTAGATAACGAAGTTCCTCCAATTGATGTCAAACTACTTGCTGGGTAAAGAGTGAGCCTGAGAGCATGCACAACTCAAATTATAATTTGACTAGCCAGCTTGCCAAAGAGTACATACATAACTCACTGAGAATACATACACTCCAGACTGGTCCCAGCATTGCTGTCTCTTACGCAGGGGAAATGCCAGAAATAACATGGGCAGAGCTGAGGTTATTGTGGGGAATTTTACCTAATAATGAATGCAAATGCACAGAAAAGCTGCTTATGAAACATTTTCTAATTGCGATGTCCTTACTAAGAGAGCAGCTCAGAGTTGAAAGTTCAGCACCAGTATACTTTTCCCCTAGTATACTTTTCTCCTTTTGCTGATTTCTCCCCTTGCCTCCAACCTGGGTCTAATTTTGGATCATGAAGTAGGACATTGTATGTACTGGAATTAAAGAAACACAGGTGAAATTGTAATGCACAGAGCCCCCTTGCAAAACACTTGCTGAAAATTCACTGTTTTTGATTGCTGCTCCTGCTAGGATTACTACCTCTGTCTGTTTGTAAAAGAAGAAAGAAGAGCAGGGCTTTGGTATTATGTAAATATCATTATTTTTTGCAAATTTACATGCATGTTTACAAATGAGATATAAAACCCAAATCTCTGCCACACAGTCACACAGGGAAGTCTCATATGAGCTAGATAAAACATGCTACATCATGCTATTATGGATTTTCTAGCCCTAATGTGCTAAGCAGATGCCAGTTTGGGTAATTCTATTATGTCACCATACCCTTATTCATAACTTAATATTTATTCTTCAGTTTTAGTCCCCAAGTTGTGTGTAATATTGCACTGCTCATGCTTGGGTGCATTTGAGTGCTGGGTGATGCAATCCTACATGTATTACCAGTTCTGTCAGGAAAGAAAGTATAGGCACAACCAGATGGTGACACTACATGATACAGTCCAGAACTTTGTGTTAATGTGCCTTTCTCTTTATTCTGCTCAGTATTTTAAATATTTCCAATCTTCAAGTAATTTTCAAAGATCTCTATTCAAAACCAACTTCAAAGTAGCATAACATAAAATTTTACCTCCTGCTCCTCCTCCTTTGCCTTCGCAAGAAACACACATACTTGTCCAAGGAGAAAGGGAATATCCACTCCTGATAAGTTGGGTTAGGCAAAAATCCAATACTTCATGTCCATTCATACTACTGTCCAACAGAGCAGGCAGCATTCTAGCACGCCACAGTAGAAGAGATGCTTCTTTCTCTTCTTAAATGATACCATAGTTTAAAATCAGTGCTTCAAAATTTATGCAGGTAAGCAAAAGAACATTTCAAATGAAATGGGAAAAAAACTACGAGTTGCACTTTCCTCTTGTCTCTCAAACATCAGTAAAAGGTGTTCGTGGTTCTACAGCAGCTGCCTTTACAGATGGAGCATATTTTAAATAGACTGACCTTAGTGATCTCTATGTGCTGTCATTTCAAAGCATTTTTTTTCCAATAAGCCATTTGAAAGAAACCAAAGAACAGTAGTTTGGTACACCCTGCATTTGGGATCAGTCACCTATGTAAAACTCACTTGGATTTTTGGACATTCTTACAGGAAATGCCTCCATTCAGGAAAAGATAATTTCAAATTTTGTATTTTGTATATAGTGGAGTTTTTCCTAGTTATTATTCTTAAAAGTGGTGTGAACAACACAGGCTAAGAAAGAAACACTGAGAATTCGGATGACACTAAGACCTAATTTTCTAAAATAACATGTTATCCAGATAGTACCCATGGTAGAGGTGCATGAAAAACTGCTACAAATAGCAAGCCTGGCAAACTTTGCTGCTTTTTCTGCTTGCAATTATTTGCAGAAAGGATGCCACCTTCCTGAATTTATTCATTAATGACTGATTCTCAGTCTGTCATTTGTTTGAATCACCACCTAGTGCAAGCATACAACGCTTTAGTTGTTTGGACAGAGTATCATAGAACCATAGAATCAGTAAGGTTGGAAGGGACCTCTGGAGATCATCTAGTCCAACACCTCTGCTCAGCAGGGTCACCCAGAGCATGGTAGATAGGGTTGCATTCAGGCGGACCTTGAAGATCTCCAGAGAAGGAGACTCCACAACCTCTCTGGGCAACCTTTGCCAGTGCTCTGTCACTCTCACAGGGAAGAAATTCCCCCTCCCTCACAGTCAAGTGGAACTGCCTGTGTTTCAATTTCTGCCCATTGCCTCTTGTCCTGTCACATGGGACAACCAAAAAGAGTTTGTCCCCATCCCCTTGACACCCTCCCTTCAGGTACTTGTACACATTGATAAGATCCCCCCTCAGTCTTCTTTTCTCCAGGCTGAAGAGGTCCAGCTCTCGCAGTCATTCCTTGTAGGGCAGGTGCTCCAGCCCTCTGATCATCTTTGTAGCCCTACGCTGGACCCTCTCCAGCAGTTCCATGTCTCTCTTGTACTGGGGAGCCCAGAACTGGACACTCCACCTGCTGGCAACACTCTTCCTAATGCACCCCAGCATACCATTGGTCTTCTTCGCCATAAGGGCACATTGCTGGCTCATGGTCAACCTGTCATCCACCAGCACTCCCAGGTCTTTCTCTGCAGAGCTACTTTCCAGAAGGTCAGCCTCCAGCCTGTACTGGTGCCTAGGGTTATTTCTGCCTAGGTGCAGGACCCTGCACTTGCCCTTGTGGAACCTCAGGAGGTTCCTCTCTGCCCAACTCTCCAGCCTGTCCAGGTCTCTCTGAATGGTAGCACAGCCCTCAGGTGTGTCAGTCACTTCTCCCAGTTTCGTATCCTCAGCAAACTTGCTCACTGATGAAGAGGTTGAACAGGATGGGACCCAGTACTGAGCCCCGAGGGCCACCACTAGCCACAGGCCTCCAACTAGACTCCACGCCACTGATAACGACCCTCTGAGCTCTGCCTTTCAGACAGTTCTCAATCATCCACTCGTCTAACTCACACTTCCTGAGCTTCTCTGGGAGGATGTTATGGGAGACTGTCAAAAGCCTTGCTGAAGTCAAGGTACACAATGTCCACTGCTCTCCCCTCATCTACTCAGCCAGTCATTCCATCAGAGAAGGCTATCAGATTGGTTAAGCAGGATTTCCCCTTGGTGAATCCATGCTGACTACTCCTGATCACCTTCTTTCCCCCCCTATGTCTGGAGATGACATCCAGAATGAGCTGTTCCATCACCTTTCCAGAGATGGAGGTGAGACTGACCAGCCTATAGTTGCCTGGGTCCTCCTTCTTGCCCTTCTTGAAGACTGGAGTGACACTGGCTTTCTTCCAGTCCTCAGGCACCTCTCCAGTTCTCCAGGACCTTTCAAAGATGATGGAGAGCAGCTTGACAACAACATCTGCGAGCTCCCTCAGTACCGTGGGTGCATCCCATTTGGGCCTACGGATTTGAGGATGTCTAGCCTGCCCAGAAGGTCTCCAGTCCTTCCCTCCTCAACCAAAGGAAAGTCTTCCCTTCTCTGGACTTTCTCCCTCACGTCCAGGCTCCAGGATTCTTGCGGGCTGCCCTTAGGAGTGAAGACTGAAGCAAAGAAGGCATTCAGTAATTCTGCCCTCTCTGTATCCCTTGTTACCAGGGCCCCTGCCCCATTCAGCAGCAGGCCTGCATTTTCCCCAGTCCTCCTCTTGCTGCTGATGTATTTGAAGAAGCACTACATGTTGTCCTTAACACCCCTTGCCAGACTCAGTTCCAACTGGGCCTTAGCCTTCCTCCCAGCATCTCTACATACTCTGACTGCATTCCTATAATTCTCCCAAGTAGCCTGTCCTCTCTTCCACATTCTGTGTATTTTCTTCTTCTGTCATTATGGTCATGTGATAAACTTAAAACTCCTAGAATTGGGGTCCTGGCTACAACTCCTGCATTCACTTCCTGTGAATAATTTGGTCTTTGAAAACCTTTTTTTTTTTTTTTTTTTTTTTAAAGGTCATTTACTATGATATTCCTGGCGTATGGGCCAAAATGAACTGACTATTTCTAAAAACAAATAGCTTTAAAAGTTCCACTGACCTTTGCAGACTTTTTGTTAGGTATTTTCAAGAATCGGTCTGATTAGCAGTACTTATGCTTACAGGTTGTGTCACTGCCTTCAGATCTGTGTGGCTGTTCATAAAAATTGGTATGTCTGATACGTTCCCTTGCTCTGAAGCCTTCTGAAAAAGTATAATCTGAATTAGTTGTCTAAGGACCTGAATCACCTATTTCCAGAAATGGAATTGGATATGACCAGTTAGGTTAATTCAGAAATACTAAGCATGCCATGGAGATTCCTATTTAAAATATAGAAGCATGGGAAGAAATTGTATTTCACGCCCAGGGAGGCTGAGGATTCTCCATCCCTGAGGACATTTGCAACTTGACTGGATGATGCCATGAGCAAATGAAAATAACTTCAAAAGTGGCTCTGTTTTCAGTGGCATTTGGATAGAATGACCTCCTTCCAAACCAAAATTATTCTATTATTCTTTGATTTTACATCTTCGCTCCATACACATAAAACTGCAAACTTCAGGGGAGAAGAGAGACTCTTCTATCAAACTAACACTTTAGGTTATCAAATTATTGAGACTTTTTTCCATTGTATGAGAGAACAGTGTATTTATTTTTCTACTATGTTCAGGGTAAATCCTCTGGAAAAATATTTTAGATACATATGTATATATGCATGGACAAAGGAAGTTTGCATCAGACCACCTTGCTATCCACAACTCAGAGAAGCAGCTGTGCTCCTCTGAGACAGTATTGTGAAGAGAAAGATACATTTTCTTTTTTTGAGCAGTGCTTGGGGCTAATATTCTGGGGATTAGATTTCTGGCTATTGAGTTCTTTATGGGAAGAGATCAGACCAAATTCTAAGGTGAAGTAGGTCAAAGGAATATAAGAGACACTTTTTCAGCAGAGGTTAAAAAACAAAAAATAACAAAACTGTCCTTCTGCCTCCCATACATCAATGATGGCAAAGTCAGGCAGCCACGGGTAAAAAAGTACTGTTTAGTAGCACTTGACACATTTCAAAACACTTGGTAAAAGCATTGGTTCTCATCAGCATACATTTACAGTGACCATAATCTCTGTCTGCCTTGCCCCTTTTTTATAAACTAGATTTTTTCTTTGAAGAGTTATTATCACTTTTAATTGTCATAATACGTTGACAGTATTTTGCTAGTCTTATTTAGTGACATGCTTAAAAATATATACACAAGCCAGAACTAATGAAAAATCCAACTGAAAAATAAATAGGAATGTGGGTTTTCAGAAACTTCTTCCATTATTTATAGAAAATAGTTCTGTATGCATCTGGTCAGATGAAGACAGCGCTGGTGGTCTTGGACTCTCCATCACCTACCTCAAAGTATAAATAATAACAAAAGAAACTGATAAGCACCTATTCACAAAGAAATGGCTTATGTATGAGCTCAAAAACAAACAGAGTTGTGGCAGATGGCTTGCACATTTCCAAGGAATCACAATGTGCAACTGCAATTTGGAAAGGCCTGCATGTGACTGGATGAGTGCTGATGTGTGCAAAGTAGTGAGGGGAAGGGATTCAGACATCGTATTATCTCTGACTTCCCCAGTGGCAGTAGCATGTGTGTGGTATTTAGTAGAATATCAGCCATCAGGGCCACAATGCTTTTTGATGCCCTAAAGCAGTGCTTTCAAACCCCAGGAATATGGTTTTTTCATGCAGCTATTCATGGTTGTCACAGGAATCAGTTATTTTGGCTATACCTGAGTATGACAGGTTCATTCAAGTTTGTTTACTGTCTAAGTAGAAAGGAAATCTTTTCTCAGAAAGCATTTAGGGCAACTTTCTAAACTTTTCCAGATGAATCTTGTGCCTGTCTTGATATTTGGAAAACTTAGCTCCTGTTTTAGGTTATAGCATCTCAGGGCATTGCTAACAGACTTTGCATGTAATATCAATATCATTACAATAGGAATAGATCTTCATAAACAGAAAGAACTTCTGTTCCAAGGTAAAGAATGGGAGGCGATGAACTAAAATGCAGAACTCTTTTCCTGTATATTCTATGCATTGTTTCTTATTATCTTAAAAAAAGAAAAAAAAAATCCCATCTCATATGCACTCAATTGTCTCTCAATAGGAGATGTAAAGTATTTTTCATGAGGCACTAACAAGATTTGGCATTTCAAGACAACATTTCTGAAGATAGGCCGGCTTTTACCATTCGTGTTAGACACCCAGCATCAAAAAACAAAAAAGCTTTTCTTTTTCCTTTGCCTCCTTTTGTTCATTGCCTTTAACCTGTTCTTTCTCAGTATGGTCTTTCCCAGTCCTTGAGGACTATGGATCAGATTTGCCTAGATCACAGGGTGCATAATACAGGAGAGCCAATGTAACTGAAACATGCTGGGATGTCTCCTGTATTGCAAGCTCTGCAAGACAGTCAGCAAATGTTCAGCAATAGTTCAAGACTCATTTCATTTCCTTCTTCCTTCCAACAAAAATCTCCCATGAGAGAGCACATTCTCTTTCGTAATAATGGCATACTTTCTTCTCTGAGCACCTTGTAGTATCCTGGAAGCTGGATGTCATGCTCAAAATGTACTGAGAACTAGTCTATGTGAAGCAGAACACCACACAGAGAAAATTAGGAGAGTCAGAGGTTGGGAGAGTACTCCAGCGAGTGACCACATCTTAGCAAAGATTTCCTTTTTGCCTCGGAAAGGAGATCCATCTAATATTTACAATCCTGAAGCAGAACTCATTGGTTCATTTCACAACTTGGACTCAGACTTCCTGAGTGATTTGGGGTGAACTATACAGGCTTTACCATCTTTAGGAAAAAAAGTTTTTTTTAATAGAATCACAGAATTACAGAATAGTTGAGGTTGGAAGGGACCTCTGGAGATCATCTAGTCCAACACTCTTGCTCAGCAGGGTCACCCAGAGCATGGTAGACAGGGTTGCATCCAGGCAGACCTTGAAGATCTCCAGAGAAGGAGATTCCACAACCTCTCTGGGTAACCTATGCCAGTGCTCTGTCATTATCACAGGGAAGAAATTCCCCCTCACAGTCAGGCGGAACTGCCTGTAGTTCAATTTCTGCCCATTGCCTCTTGTCCTGTCACATGGGACTACTGAAAAGAGTTTGTCCCCATCCCCTTGACACCCTCCCTTCAGGTACTTATACACATTGATAAGATCCCCCCTCAGTCTTCTTTTCTCCAGGCTGAAGAGGTCCAGCTCTCGCAGCCTTTCCTCATAGGGCAGGTGCTCCAGCCCTCGGATCATCTTCGTAGCCCTACGCTGGGCTCTCTCTAGCAGTTCCATGTTTCTCTTGTACTGGGGAGCCCACAATGGGACGCAGCACTTGAGATGAGGCCTCACTAGGGCTGAGTAGAGGGGCAGGATCACCTCCCTTGATCTGCTGGCAATGCTCTTCCAAATCACTCCAGGAGACTATTGGCCTTCCTGGCCACAAGAGCACATTGCTGGCTCATAGTCAACTTGTCCAAAATAGGTCATAATTAGACAATAGGCATTTACACACATAAAAACTACCTGAGGTAGATCTTATACTCCTTCTTCCTGCTTACTTAAACTTTTCAGTATGCATGAATGCTAATGACTTTCTTGAAATCATTAGAGTTTTATAGTGTCATGTGGTCAGCAGACAAACTGTTGCTAAAATGGATGAACCCTATCTCTACTTTGATTTATATAATGGACATTTTACACTATTCCAACACTAAACTGGCTCTTTAAAGTGATCTACATTCATTTTAAGACCACTTTGTACTTCAATACAAATGTACTGCCAACTTTAAGTATTAACAAAAATCAAAACATTCACATTTCTGTGCACCACTTCCCTAGTAGCAGGAAGATACTAAAGTTTCCTTTGTCTGTATTATCACTGTGTTTTATTAGAGACTGTGCTTCACTATATGTTTCGCAGCAATGAACGCAATAAAGCTGTTTGCTTGGTTGGATGTGTGAGATGGCACGATGACAAGAAATAATAAAAAACTACAAAAGACAGACAAATTCCCTTTTAAAGACCCTGCTTGGATTCAGTGACTCTATTGTCCTACCAGTGTGTGTTAACGTATAAAAACGGTTTGCAAACACAAACAGCACGTTTTTACAGCTTATGGTCTGAATCATCTCTGGAGGCCAACCAACACTGCCGAATCTCTCTGCTGCTGCACGATACCTCCCCTTTCCTGTGTCTCCCCAGCACTGACAGAGTGTGCGAAGACACTTCTGGGCCAGACCCTCTCTGCCCTCTCATCTCTGCTTTTAGAGGATGGAAACTATGAAGGGGGATTTGCCTTCAGTCTGCACCCATTTCTCCAAGGGAATGGCAGAGAGATTTCTGTAAGGTGTCTGATTCACAAAGTAGATTTTCTTAGCTCAAAGGAGGCTGTTTAATGGTGTGTGCTGTATATCTCTGTCACAAGGACAGACAGAAGTATCCCTTCAGGAAAAGGGGATAGGAATAAGCATTTAAACGAAGCTCAGGGAAAAGCCACAGGCAGGTTACCCCTAAAGGGAAGAGCAGTGGAACAGCTGGAATAGTAAGCTGCAAGGCAGCATGATCAGAATAAAAAAGATCTGAATCAAAAATAATGAAGTGAACATCACCTCAGACAGGTCATTTGTGCATTTTTTAAAAAAGGGAGGTCAAATTCATCTTTGGTGGTGGTTCTATACATAATTCCCAAGGATATCTGGAAAATACATTGCACTTTTTCAGTTAAAAAAAAGGGGGGGTGGATACAATAAATTGCCCATGAAACAGTGCATACAGAGAAAATAAAAAGACTGTTTGAACAGCTGGAATTTAAAACTTACTAAATTCCCAAGCTATTTATCTTAATAAATTAACAGATATAATTAAGGTTAAAACGATCACACAAGCAGAAAGAGAAACAATCCTGCTGTTACTACTTCCAAGAACTTGTACCCTAAGATACTGTTGGTAGAGGGCCCTGTATTGGTGGTAACTTTAGACAGAAATAAAGACATTTTTAACTGCAACCACTTGAAGCCTACGAACTACTACCCCAACCAGTGGGGATGAAGTGAGTGGCACACTGAGGCTGATGCATTTCTGCTTTTATATTTGATATCTTAATATGTTTTTTGAAGTACAGCTTCATTACTGAAACAAGCAAAATGACAATCTCTGTATTGTCCCCAAACTAGTAAGGAGTCCACCTCATAAAAGCGTACACACTTATTTTTTCTTCTGTTTGCTAGTGTAGTTGCTTATAGAGGGACAGTATTTTACTTTACATCTAAAGGAAAAAAGTACTTCTCAGTCTTTGGGTTATTTATGAGATAGTTTGCTCTGTTGTGAAAAATATCCAAGTTTCTACTCCCAAAGGGGAAAACCCAGGCTGTTGGGTAGTTTCTGAATGCCAGCAGGGAGCCCTGGCCCTGGGAGGAGCAGCTGCAGGTGTGAATTGCCACACCTGCCCACAGTCCCACTGGGGGAGAGAGGAAGAAATTTCTTAGGTAGAATGAAGCATAGGAAAAAATAAAAACCCCTCAGTATCTGGAGGATTTTGGTAGGAGGGATACAGGCATTCACCAGTGTTGCTCAAAGCACTTTCATCAATAGAAACCTCTGATCCAGTGTAAAGATTTTTGAACTCTGGATCCACTCTGCCAGTGCTTCTAGCATGTGGCATATACAGGGAAGCTCCCTATTTTTTGAAGAAATGCTCCTGAAGTAGTAAGCACTTTCTATGTGGGCCTCATCCAAATGCCACTGAAGCTGGTGAGGGCAGGATTTCAACTTTGAAGTGACCTTTAAAGGCCAAGTCAGAACAAAAGACTGCCACGGACTTCTATGGGCTTCTAATATACTCCTTTCAAATCTCTCAGAACCTGAGTCAGAGCAGAATTTAGTAAGTCTGATCTGAGCAGCAAGATGTTGTCCTTTTAGTAGGCATTTTTCCACACCCAAAACCACTAAAAACTTTCCCACATTTCAGTAAGATTAGCCATTTCTGTTTGGGACAGCTTCAGGACTGTGGAAGCGATCCAACCAGAAAAAAAAAGTCCATGAGAGAAAGCTATACATTTTGCAATCATGTTCCATTATTTATGCCACAATATGCATTTTTAAAAAATTACATTTAATTGTTTTCTTCTGAGTAGCTCCCTTTAAAGCCTTGTTTTCTTAAGTAAATCCAGAAGTTTCTACATCTCACATGAACTACACACATTTATTCACAGCACTACTTCACAGCATATAGTCTGATTCCAAACAATTCTCTTTGAAAATGTTTACTCATTTCATTATGCAAATAAAATGATGATAATCAGACTTGAGAAAACTTGTTTTTGTTTTCCAGTTCTTTCAGTCAAACTACATATCTGCTTTTTTCTTTTAATTCGTAGTAAAAAACGTACAAAAATACGTCTTAGGGAAAGAGAGGAAAGAGATATACCATGCATGCATGCTTCATAAGGGCAAAAGCAAAGAGTAAATATTTTGGAAATTTTTCTCTTTCCTGTCCCCTTCCTCCCTTCCACACACACAGAGCAACCTCTTTAAAGAGCGGAACATGAACACAGCGAGTGTGGCGGGCACCTCCTGTTCCCCCACAAAAGAAAGCTAAAGAGCTCCTGTGATTCTAGGAGTAGTATCTGTAAGGATACCCCCACTTAATGTTAGTGGCAAACCAGTTTCTCTTTCACCTGGCTTCTTTCCGCAGCTCTCTACTGCAGTTCTCTACATTTATATATAGCCAACGGTATGGGCTGAAATCTATTCTAAGACAAGTAGAGATCCTAATGAGCTGCAGCCAGGCTTCCTAGCTTTTGCACAGGGGTTGATCTTTCCAGAAACATTGCTCCATCCCTCAAGTAAAACATTCATCATGGCTTTTAGTCCAAGGCTGGCTTCTTTTGGACTACAGTACTGTACCACCATGCCTCCCTACACTACATTTAACTCAAACTCATCGACTTCTTTGGGTAGGTATTGGATCAGGCCAATTCACGCTATCATCCATGAGGCAGAGCTCCAGCTAAACTAGGCAGACCTTGTGTGCAAGCAGGAGCCCCATCTCCCTGCACAGGCACTTCTGCAGCTCCACAGAAGCTGGTCAGATGCCTCTGGTCATCCTGGAGAGCAAGTTCCCTGTGTGGGCACAAGTGCAGCAGATTTGCTCAAAGACAACCAGGGAATTAGGCCAAGATCAAGCAATTTAAACAACTGTTCCTGAACCTACATCACTGCAGTACGCAGTGCCTGTGTGAGCAGATCTTCTGAATGCCATGGTAAGGTAAAAGGGTTTTCCTGGCATGATTTGGATGGCTTCATTTTGAATAGAGCTGGCCCTTTTTTTCTTTTTTTCTTTTCAAAGAGTGGTAGATGAGGTAAAAGAAATGGTTCTGGGGGCAGCAAAACTGTCCAAAAATCTGTGTCAAGATCAACTGAAACATTTTTGAAGACTAAAAGGTTATTTCTCCAGTTATTTTTGTATGAAATATTTGTCTAGGGAGAGCTGAAGTGGTCTGCTTTGATGTTTTTACTTGTCATAATACATTTACAATATTTTGCTAGTCATTTTTCCTTTAGGAAGACCTACTTTAAAAGAAAGGTAAGTCTTTTAACAAAAAGCTTGTTAAAAAACATAAAAACCCAACAAATGAATCCAAGTGTTTTTTTTTCAGTGTAAATGAAACATTTGGAGTGACCCAAACACACTTGTCTGTTGTTTCTATTTTCCTGAGCCCTCCAAATTCAACCTAAATCATTTTTTCTTTGACTCTTTCCATTCAGCCACAGAATAGAAAAGCCATTATTCTCCCAACTGTTTTGGGGAGATGTCAGACCCTAAGTGAGTTATGTGAATTATTTTAAACAGGTACAGCTAGCTAAGATCTTCACAGTTTATGTGGCCAGCTGTCAAGTACTCTGTATGTTAGAACTGAGATTATTGTGCATTTTAAAGGAAAATATACTAGATGTGTGCTGGGGAGTTTTCATTTTCTTATCCTCCTAGCTATATTTACCATGGATCTCAAAGGGAGAGAGAATCTGTGGCTATTTCAGTTTAGAAACCTCTACAAAATTTCAAGACAGTGTTTCCTTATTCATAAACTTTTTCTTTAAGTTTTTAGGGATTTCAGGATAATATCACACATCTCACAGAGAGCTGCAGAGCTTTTATGTCTAGCTCTGGTGAGATACTCGATCTGAAATCTGTCGTAAGTTCAGACCTGTATATTACCTCTCTTACACCACAGAGGAATGCAGTTTGGAGAAAATGAACAAATGGGTTTTTTTCAAGGTTGATATGGTTAAAAGAAATTTGCTATTTGAAAGCTCTTTAGGTTTCTGAAGGCTAGAAGTGGTCCTCGAGGGAGATCATGAGGACTGAGGGCATTAGAAGTACAAACATGACATTTACCTTCTCTATGTAGACAATATTTTTCAGCATTTAGAATGCTTTATACCTTTGTACGTTTTCAAGTGCACTACTCTTAAAATTCCACAATCTGAATGAACAGGGTTCCATGGGTTAAAGAAAATCCCTCCTATTATGTGATCCTTACCAAAAGGACAGCAGTTTGGTACTCCAGGGGATGCAGGCATTTTCTGCACACAACCCAACAGGCAAAGGGCCACTCTCAGCAGCTACACCACAGTTACATCATTCCTTTCTACAATATTTTAAGACAACCTCAGGGCCTGCCACCATATGGGCAGTATGTCAGATACTTCCCCAGCACTTTCTTTTCACTACAGGTATACATCAACAGTAACAATGAAAAGCTTCAGCTTCATCCCTTTTTGCAGTCCTTAATAAAGCCAGTGGGGAGAATGCAGGGGTCTTGATCTCTTGCCCCAACTAGCTAAGGAGAAGCAAGGTGTTTATATGTGCACAAGCATGTGTGTGTGTATATGCATGCAGGTTTTAGCATGTATGCTCACAGTAGCCACAGTATCTTCATCAGATACTGTCCTTAGGACTCCCCACAGTCCTGGTATCTTGATTGTTCACCCTGGTGACCTAGGTGGAGCGTGGCACTGATGCCCTCACATCCATATTTCCCTACATTTCTAACAGAGTGAGCAACACTGTATATCCCTGGGAGTAAGGTTGCAGCCCAAGTAGGTAATTGGAGCTAAGCACTGGGAAGTTATCCTGGATCTGAATGACCGGAAAAATCCTACACAAACAGTCCATAATGGAAAATTTTAAAGTAATAACAGTTATCTCAATTTTCTATCCACAGATTTCACAGAGGGTTATGGTTACTACCTCATCATCCCAACTCTACAGACCAGCAAGCTGAAGTGAGCAGTGGAAGGCCAGGGGATGGAGTGACAGCCCTGCTACCACTCAGTACTCAGTAGGTTAGTAGCAGACTTGGTAAGGGAATTTGCATCCTTTTAGTCCTAGTCCAGTGCTCTGTCCTTTTGGTTACAACACTGTCAGCCATATCATTACACAGACTAAGATCATTACTACAGGACTCTGAAATAGCTTGCTGAAGTGTGTTTGTACTTTAGTTGCAGGAATGCCAAGAAACTGGAGAGCTGTTAAATGCAAAGTACAATGCAGATTAAATTCAAATACACCATACTGGAAACACAGACAAATCTGATAAATGCTTAAATCAATATAAGAACGAATCTCACTGATTCTGAGCAATGCTTAGGCTTCTCAGTCACTCAAACGCCCCAAAAAAGGGGCAAAAAGCCATGCAGGTCTATGCATCTAAAACAGTAGGCCAAAAGCCACTGGTCTTCCTGGGTTTTCCCTATGATGACTGCAAACAGAGTGGCTCTTCCAAGAACAGCTTAGAGCATTGGTACTCTGGATCAGTCCCCACAGAAGCCTTTCTCTGAATATTGACTGGAAGTATTGGTGAAACAAAGGAGCAGCTAGTTAATGTAAATGATAAAAGTTAAGCGGTCAGTTTAACCTATTAACACTGCTACAGAAGTTTTACCCAACACTAGCTACTCAATTTTTTTTTGTTTGTTTTCTTTCCTCTTCAATGTTTAGGATGTACTGACCTCACAGTGGTCAATGCTGTATCTCCTCCAACTGATGATGTGTGAATTGACAATTGCCAGCTCAGTGTACAGAGAAAACACAGACCTCCTAAAGTGCATGTTATGGCACTTGTTTGCTCTCTGCTACTCATTGTACATACCCATGTAGCATGTTACAGCTCAGATGCACTTAGAAATCACCAGCTAGGTATTTCTAACACCTAGCTCTCCCAGCTTCAGCCCTCAAGGGTGCCATGTAGATCACACCCGTTCTTCTCAGTCTTTGGCATATACTGGAAGAAAATAAATGAGCTTCTGAAGGGCAGAGTTTTGCTACCGTGAGCCAGAGATGGAGGCTGTGATGTCTATTTAAACAAATGAAAGCTCGTACAGATTCTGCTGAAAATGTACCTCAACCAGTATCTGGTAAACCAAATCAAAAACCTAAAGAAACTGTAAATTAAATAGGAGGGTTTTTGTGCATGTACTGTACACCAATTCATTTAATAGTAGTTGTTAAAGGGGAGACACAGAGAGCCTAGCAACAGTATGAAGAATTTGTACAGCTTGTTTGCAACATGTGGTCAGCACAAAAGCCTAATGGATCCTTGGCAGAAACTAAATTGGCAAGGATCTGAACCAATGAGCAGAAATCAAACACTGAATTTTGGATATTGCAATATTTGATCAATGACCAGGGAGATCTACCACTGCTTAGCTAGCAAATGACTCATCGTATGCCAATCTAAGCTATTCCCTTCCTGATTTTGTGTTGATTATGCATGGAGCAAATTATTATTCATTGCTGTTCAGTTCCCTTGCTAGAATATTCACAGCAGCAAAAGCACATGTTGTTGCAAACCAGCAGGTGGTAACTTCCTGAAAGTAAGCTCATTTGCAATTTGTTGCTGCTGAAGTCTGAAAAATTAAATCCATGTTCACCCACTAAAGGAACTGGTCTCTTTAAGTTCTTAAAGAGAATACTCAGGTACATATTGATTGGGTTATTTCTTTAAATAAAGAGAGTTTTCTCAACCTTTTGGGAAATGTGGAACTCCCATCAACTCCTTTTGGCCTGTCTGTCTTGGTGTGACTCCATGAGTTAACTGCAGCTCATTTCCTCCAAGGCAGAGAAATGACAATTTGCTGCAATTAATTGTATAAAGGCATAAATGCTCTTTGGACATTACACACAGTAAATATTTACCTGGATTCAAGAGGAAATAGGAGATGTTCACAGAACAGAAATCCATTGAGGGTAGCTAAATTCAACCACATCCAGCTCAGAAAGCCCCTGAGTTTCAAGTGTCTGGCAGCAGGGAGGGTATTTGAGGAACTGTACTGTATATGTTTGTCTTCTTTGTTATACTTCTTGGCTTATGTTGCAGGTAGGATATAGGCCTAAGAATATTGGTCTAACCTAGAATGAATGTTGTGTTAGCTAAATCATGTCTTCCGTGCAGACAAACTGTCTGCAATTAAAGTCAATTAAGACTAATTTATAGTTTCCTGGCTAGTCTAAAACCTGCAGCGAGTAGTTACAGCCTGCCCACTTTCCCCTACCTTGAATGAACTGACACTGCATGCTCACACTGGTGACAACATTGCTTAAACTGGTGTACAGAGCTTACGCCCTCCCTTCCGCTAAGCTGTTTGTCTTACTGTGTGCCACAGTCCGCGTGAAACGTACAGACATTTTCCTATTCTGTGGTCGCATGCAGAACTGGGCTTGGAAATAGGTCTGACTGTGATAAAAAGTACATTTGCTTGGTAGAATGTTTTTTCAGCCAGGTCGACTCCCCAGTCTGGTTCCCTGGTGTGTGGCTGCACAGACGTGTACGCTAGAGCAGCGCAGAGGCTGGCGTGCAGGAGAGGAGCCAACAGCCAGGAGGAAGGACAGGCCGCCTGCTCACACTGGCCCCGAAGCCAAAGCAAAACCCGAGGAACCACAGCTGGAGCTGCTAGTGATTAACATCACTTTTCCTAAAACTTCCAACTGACTCTTTGATCCACAGCCCCTGAGGGGATCATTACCCTCACTTTGAAAAACACCATTGAAGTGCAACAAAGCTGAGGGGGAAGTCCAGTGATACTACGCAGCTGTAAATCTGGGTTAAATAACAAGTTATCCTGGATTTATGACTACTTGCTGTTCCTGGATCACAGAGGCAAATGTGGCCCATTAACAGCAGATGTATATTTCTTCAAATTACCATGCTAGAGTAAAACCCAAGTGTAAGTGAAACCAAAAGCAAGGCCTCAGGGACTTCAAGCAAAGAACTTGGAAGAGAAGGAGCATATACACACAAACTTCACTGCAAGAAGCCATTCCTTCCTTAGACAGAAACAAGCTCAAAGCTTAATAATTTGCCCACCAAATGCTAGAAATCAAGATGATCACTTTTGCTGATACTAAATTTACTGCTGTGTTTACATAATGGCCATAGTTGTTTCTCCTAAGCTTCTTCCCCTGGGGAAAACAGGGCATAATCATTAAGGATATCATGATGTTCTCGAACTGCAGGTGATCACAAATAATCCCTGTGTGGAGCCCTTACTGAGTAAGACACCGTGTGTACAACTGGGGCACTTTTAAAGTTATTCTAGCAGTCTGATGCTCTTATGTTTTTCTTTTGTTAAACAGTACAAAAAATGAAGCAAGGATACTGTCTGTCTCCCTCCAAATTAGATCAGATTGAAAATGACACTTAATCATTTTACAGAAAACACAGCTTTCCACTTTAAGGGGGTAAAACCCAACACTGACTGATACAGAATCACAGTATGTATAGTCTTCTGTGAGAACATGTCCAACTATAAAAAAAACTGTAGTATAAATAAATCAGAAGATAACTAACATGCCTTGGCTGGAAGACAGGTTGAAGAATACTATCATGTCTGCCTCGGTCAGTAGCGTATCAGCGTTATGAAGACTAATCATTTTCTTGAAAGCTCTCTCCAGTTGATAACTGCTCCTTACACTGTCACTGTCTCTCCCAAGATTTGGATGTTAGGCCATGGAGGATTTAGAGGCCTGAGCCATTTAGCAGTGGGTTTCTGAAGACATATTTGCCATGTCTGTGCCCAGCTAGAAAGCAATCTGGTATCGCTCTGTTCAATAAACATGCATATTTGGAAAACGAAATCTTGGCAAGTGTGAAATACTATGGTGCATTCCACTGTTTCATGTTAAAGCGACAATATCAAATTAAATTAAGCCTTTTGGGGGAAAATATATTCGAGGACAAATAAAGCCCAAACCTAGCAAAATATTCTCAAGGAATTAAATATAATTGCATTCCTTTCTTTGGAATATGCTTTTCTACTCTTTTGTCAGAAATGTTCTGAATTTAGCATACCACAAAGCTCAAGCTTTCATAAAGACTTCAGATTATGTTGCCTAGAAGACTATGCCCTCTGTGGACTGGGACTTATTCCTTTCTACTTCAACAGAAGAAAATACATTTTTTTTCTATCGTTGTATGTTCTAACTCATTACTGCTGAAAACACCGAAAGCTGCACCAGTGACTGTTCTGAGGTCTAGCTGGATTTACAGCTGACTGCAGAGTCTTGGATTATTGCCCTTTTTGTCTATTAAAAATAAAATAAATATCTAGGATTGGGGGAAAGCCTATAGAACCAGACAAGGGAGCAAATCTAGCTGACAGAAAAGAATTACTGGAAGGAACCAACTTGAGTCCACTAGATAGTATCTCCCTACAGACACAAACAGCTCTTCCAAGAATAGGTGAGAAAAAAGCTGCACAGTTGCCACAACTTATTTTATACTACCCAAGACCTGTGTGTTGAGAGGACCAAAGTGTCTCATTCCACATTCATGCAAATTATCAGTAACGGCAACTCCAAAATATACTGCCAATACAAGCTGGACCAAGCACCTATGGTAAGAGTTACTTCTGAATGCTAGCCAAGACCTGGTCCCAAGAAACAAGGGAAGTCAGTGGTTTTGGAAGGCTCTGGACCACCAGTCCAGGTCACTGAAGTCCTTTAGCTAGCCCTGGCACGAGTGGAACCAAATGGTTCCCCCACCTTCTCTACCAAGCTGCTTTGCTCCTCAGTGGGAAAGGCTTGCTGTAAGGGGCTAGACAGTCACCTGCAGCCTGTTCACCTTTGTGAATTACTAGGGCTTTTTTTGCTCTGATGCAAAACTTGTTCTGGAGAGAAAGGAAGGAAATCTGCTCTTCATGTTTCAGCAACAGGAAATGAGGGTGCAATGACTGTGGGTGAAATAAATGGGAAAACTAAACACAAAAACGGTTTCAGAATGCTTCATTTGTGCCATGCTCCAGATATAAACTAGCAGTATGTTCTGTATCCATTAAACCATACATTGTAATGCAATGGAAAGGTTGATTTACAGGTATTTTTGTTTCTTGCAACAAAAAGTTTTCCTCACAGTTGATGGGAGGAATGAGATCTTCTATCACTGCAGTGGGAGTGGCTGCCACAGAGTTAACTGCCTTGCATTAGACTGGATTACAAAAATATCAGATTGGAATGACTCAGCCATAAGATCACCCAAGATATTATTCCTAACCCATGAAAAGATTTGGATGTTTGAAAGCATTCCTCACTTTATCATCACTTTACAACATTCCAGTGTGTTTTAAATTATTCTTCTTACTGTAGTAAGGATAAGATTAAAGATTATTAAATACACTAAGATTTCTTATGATTAGAAAAGAATATAAAGAATATATTGAGAAAAGCAGGCTCCGAAATGCTTCTTAGCCTTTTCCACAACTCCTACAGCTTGCATGATAATTGTTACTACCCAACATTTATTCCCTCTGTGATGTTATTCCTTCCCTAATCAACACTCCATAGAAATATTGGATGTGTTTTACCATTATTCTATTGTTACTAAGAAACTTGTTGATACTTCACACTACAAGACACAACTACAACTTAGATAAACTTTTACAAGTTCAGCTGAAAATTTCCATGCCTAGTGTTTGCTCCAGGCTGTTGTTTTTCATGTACTTTTAAATTTTAAGAGTCATGGTTGAGTTGTTTCTGAGAAGAAAATTAGGGAAAAATAAACTTTGCTCACACACAAAAAATTGAGACCAGTTTTTGTATGTAATTTGGTTAATGCTTTGAAGCATGAATATAAAATTTGGCAGGGGAAGGGACAATTCTGTCAGGAGTCCTTTTCGCTGTCTTTGTGAAAGGTTTTTCTAAAAGTGCATTTTACACATATTTAATAAAAGCCTCACTGATTTTCTAGTAGCTATGATCTCTGAGGGTTGTGGCCTCACAGAGCAGTCAGACTGCTCCCAGCTTCCAGTAATAACCACTTGACTGTGCTGCCAAGCCAGGCTAGGGTTATGAGGGTGAAGACAGTAACGGCAACTCCAAATTATTCTAGACTATGTATAGGAACTGAAAGCAGGGAGCCTCTCTCTTGCGCACGCTCTCTTAAAAACAGAACCACCAGTAAGCCAACATCATGGAAGAAAAAATCAACTGAGTCTAATTCAGAAGGGATATATGCTGGACAGTATATGAAAGAAAGGAATAGTTGAGAAAAATGAATACAATGACAGAACAAGACTGCTACTGGGAGTCTGTGCGGGCTGGGATGGACTGAGAGCCAACTGGCTGAAGGGACGGTCAGTGGGATCAGGTAACACACTGAAGGGCTGCAACCTTAAAGTTTTTTTAGTGGTCTTACTAAGTGTTACACTTAAAAATGAAAAATGTTAAATTTAGGAACTGATGACTGATTTTTATATCCCTCCAGTGTAATAACTTTGCTAATTTCAAGTGGAATTATTCCCACTCTTTGGTAGGGTTATGAAGAGCAGAATCAGATGCTTCAGTGGCATTGGAAAATTTTTTGCTTTCCCAGTGTCCTGGTAAGGGTTATGGCTTTGCACAGCATTGTTACAAGTGTGCTTGATTCTGGAATGCATCCTGGGCAACGTGCTTTAGGTGACCCTGCTTGAACAGGGGGGTTGGACTAGATGACCTCCAGAGGCCCCTTCCAACCTCAACCGTTCTGTGATTCTCTTAAGTAGTTCCACAAACCTACAGCAGTTCTTAAATGTGATATATGTGCAGTAAACTGTGGGTTTTTAGCAAGAACAATCACGCAGGGCAGGAGTTTGTGACCCTCCAGAGGGTCCAAGTGAACTGTGATGTATATTTGGTTTGCTATGTTTTTCTTTATATTGAAGATGTCCCGATGGAAGATAAAGAAAAGAGTTGCTTATTGTATGGGTTAAGCAGTACAGAAATGTTTGAATTAGAAATGTCATGAAAACACTGACTTAGAAGCTTTGTTTCATTATGGATGGCACTCATCTATTTAATCTACTTTGATGAGTGTTTGTATTTGGAGTTACATGAACAAAGTGTGTATGCATAAGTAAAACAAATACAATTGCCACATCTGGCTATATTTTCAAGAGCATATACAGTGTTTGAAGTGATGCAAAGTTCACTTAGTGGTGGAATGCTAGAGCAGGAGTAGAGAGGGGCCAACAGCCTTCAAGTCCTGCTTCACAGATAACCTAGATTCTGCTCTGCAGCCCTAAACACAGCTGGCGATTGAACACGTCTTGCCCACAGAAATGGATGGTTTCTGTTAACACTGCCATCCTCACTTAAGCACTCATATGAGAAAATGTCATGACTGACAAAAAGGAGACCATCAGGCCTGGGATCTGCATCCATTTATAGAGAAAGAGATTTAAAAAGCCAATCCCTCAAACACAACCATAATAAGATGCCTACAATAAAATTTACCTAAGTTTGCCCAGCCAACTTCTGATCTCAGCTGATTTGAGACACTGCTCAAACAGAAGGAGCTAGACAAATGAGAGGAACAGAACATATGGTAGTAACAAATGTAGGCAGTACAATTAACTTATTTCAGAAAGGACAGAACCACTTATCCTTAACTGTCTGTAATGCAACACACACATTTTCCCATGTATACAATGTTTTTAATTGATACAGACACACTATGAGATCCTGAATGGAAGCATAAGAGTTAACGAGACAGTCTCTGTGGCCCTGGCTCAGAAAAGTATGTGCTTTGTCTTCAGTGTGACTTAAGAACATGTAACATTGTTCTGAACTGGAGTTTCTATCAAGAGATGCTTCATACTATGAAAATGTTTGGAAGTCTCTAGTTAGCAATTAAGGGTACTTTGCACCAATAACTAAATAATATTTTGAGATCTTCTCTTAGCACTGGTTTATCATCCACTAACTTCAAAACTGAGACTTGTTTATACAGTGTCAGCCTGGTACAGTACTACGTTACTCCAGTTTTATGCTGTTGTAATTCAGTTGAGTGGAACTAAACCAAAAAAATATGGTGCAAGAAAGTATGCAGAACATTTGACTAAAGAAAAAGCACTCAAACAACAGTAGTAGGACCATAAAATCCAGCACTTGAATGTTAGGGAACATCAGAATCAAGTGGTGCTTGATCAACGTGACCATGGCCCTCCTGTGTGCAGGCATTACAGTGCACCCTTTAGTCAAAGATCATCTATTATATTCTCCACATAGAACCCCCTTCTCCTTCCACGGACAGAATGGATGATGCCAACACTGTTAAAATACTGAATTGCTGTCTTCATAGACTGATGTGCAACTGTCTCCTTCTTAGAATACCTCAATTTCTCAGAGCAAAAGGAACTGATGTCGTAGTAAAGCACCACCAGGCCGGCTGATTAAAGAAACAGAAAACCATTACCTTCTGATAATGCTAGATGACAATGGAGAAAAGGATCACAGCTTTCTTTTCTCCGTGATTTTACAGAGAACATGTTAATGACCAGATATAAGCAGCTAAAGCTAGAGCAGAAAAATACAGAGCTTTAGTCATATTGTGGAATTTGTGTGGAATGGCAGCAAGCCACAAAGTTCTGCCTGTAACTAAACCTTGCTTAGCTGATTTAAAACTAATGAGATGTCACCATCAGGCTATCTGATACCTCTCACATGAAACAGCCAAAAGAAAAATGCTGGCTGTATTAAAAGTGACTTGGAAAAAAAAAGGGGGGGACCTAGGCAGATTACAGGATTCCCTATGGAAATAGCATTGTTGTCTGTCTCCTTTTCAGCAAAGCTGGATTTCAAGGTTAGTGGGTTTTGATAGCTGGCCTTGATAGCATGGGCTACCTCCAGGCATCCCTTGATCAAGGGATTTCTACATGCCTTAGCAGCAGCAGAAGAAGTAACAGTAGTCCCAGTGGTGCTAGCCTTATTTTTTTAACACCATATAAGATCATGTTCATGTATTCAGAAGACACTTGTTCTTGTCCTCCTCTTGCAAAAGTAACAAAGTGTGAGAAGAAATTTGTTTTTTGTGGAGGCCTTTCAGAGACAGCCTGAGAACTGATTAACTTGAAAGGAGCAAGAAGAAATTTAATAATTGCCAAGGGAGGAGTCTTTCTTCTAAAATTGATTCAAATAAGAGGCCAAAAACATCAACTTCATCATCACTTTCAGACCCTTCAATAAGCTCTCTTACTCTTAGTACACAGATATTTTCCTAATAATGTGCTTGAAGCAGTGGTTTCCTCACCACCTTCCGTCTACTGAGTTTTCAAGAGCCCAGTTATGAGCACAGTGACAGGGGGAAGCCAGCAACTGTAGATGCATAAGAGGCTGCACCACATGGGAACAACAGTGTTGGCATTTGTGAGGTCTAGATTTTACTCCAGGTTTGCTTTCAGGGTAACTTTGTCAAGATCTTCTCCAGATGAAAGTCTTTGCAGGGTTAGGGCATACATTCTTCTGTAAAAGAAGTTTCCTCTTTCTTTTTCTCTGACTCATGCATTTTTTTCCATGTCAGAGAGTTTCATAGTTTTTGTGGAAGAACTAGCACAGGATTCTTAAGGGGGCTTTCTGAAGAGTAGAAATGGTTAATAAAAATGATTTAATTTGGATCCTCTTTCTGGTTACTTTTCAAAGTGTTTTTATCAGTTACAATGTAAAACTCTTACCTATATGAACTGTGTACCAACTTTTGACTGAATTTATTTATTATCTAGCTATATACAGATTTTTTATATGTTTTTTTTTTCCTGTGGCATATTATCACACATTTGTGGGATGTAAAAATGGACGTAACAGATAAGGTGATCTTACAGAGTAAAGCTGTGGAACTTACTTCTGAGAAGAGTTTCTGATAAATGAGATCAAAGCATTTTGCTTGTTCACAAAGTCATTTGGTCCATGGTAAGAGTTCTGTGGCTCACCTCACACAGAGTGGTGGAAGTTGTGAGTGATACCAACAGCAAGTTTACATACTGTAACGATTTAAGAGTGACAAGAGCCACCCCACACTCAAGGGGCTCTGACAATGAGAAACCTTTCTGATTTCTCTTCTGTCTCCATGCCATGGGATAGGTTAAATAAATTGTTGGAAATAGCACAGTTCGGTTTTGCTAGTTGTCGCACCAAAGAGTCTTTGTGGACGTGTATGTTCTCGCTGTTAAGAGTATAGCTTCTCAGAGCTGTCATTCTTACTTTTTTAAGGTTGCAAGAAATGCATGAGCAAATTTCGGATTGTGGAAGACTCTAGAAATTCAGTGCAGCATCTTCTTGAGAATAAAATTTGCAAGAATCAGTAATTCCCAGTATCAGCCTAAAATATTCAGCGGAGAGCGTCAGGGAGCCTGTACTGGAGAGAATGCTCCAAAATTGTTAATCTGAAATATTTTTGGAGAACTTGCTGTTCAGCAGAATGTCTGCACTGATCTACATTTTGTCTTGAAGGAATGAGTGGAATTATTTGCTTTGTCTTCCTCTCAAGTCTTTTTTGGCCCACTAATGAAGGATACTTTTTAAATATTCTGATCAATAAATTTATGATTTCCACGTTACCTTAGCTGTCTATTTATGACCCTGCTTAGTACAGACAAAGGTCATCTCTGGGCACATGGGAATTAATTGTACTGATGGGAAAACACATTCCTCTATCTCACATTTTTCTGAAAAGCATTTGTAAAATGCTGACATTGTTAGTCAATTGAATAATGCATTTTATGAGGAAGGCTATTGGGAAAATTTCCAGTGCTGGTAAGAGCCATATTTTCAGGGATTTAGTAAGAAAAAAAATCAAAGTACTGGCTAATTTGTTTCATTTTTATTATGGTTTGGGGGAAAATTTAAAGCCATGATGCTAGATTTACTGTAGCACCCAATATTCCTGGATACAGTTGATGCAGAAAGGGAAGCAGTGAATAGAAGCATATCAAGCTAACAGCTACAGTGTCCAGAAACTACAGCCACTTCAGTCCTAAGCCCAGTATGGATTAATGTGCTCTTTCTTGACTGTGAATGCTATCTAGAAGGCTTTTTACATGGCAGGAGTCACCAGAATGCAGTAACTTTCTATCTGTGCTTGATAGCCCCTTCCCTTGCTGCACCCTGAGAGAAGCCTGAATGAAGCTGATGGGGGGATACTGGAGCTGGAGAGCAACCGTGGGGGGTTCAACTACTGGGGCCTATTGGGGCCTTTATGAAATGACTAAAGGGAAAACTAGTGATTAATCTGCCAGTAATACTCAGTGTGGCTCTAAGACACACCAGGCGCTGAGGCCAAAAGTAACCTTAAACTGCAACAGAGGAGTTTTAACTGGTTGTCTAATTAGGGGGAAAGTTGATACAGAAAGGCTATAATGAAACCTTCAGAGGTTTCATTAACAAAGACCAGAAGAAGAAATGTAATCAGAAGAGAAGACAATTCCAGAGGCTGGCTAAGGGGGAAGTATTCCAGGACAGCCAGGAAAACAGGGAGGAAATAATTAAATTTCACTTTTTCTTGTCTTGCAAGGAAGTTTAACTTAACATCAAAATACTCTGTTAACAACATGAAGTACATCTGGCATACTATGGGATACAGGGAATTGTATTGATCATATATTTAGATACAGTATAATGATAGCATATTACACATGTATAACTTAAATGTATTATACTGTTTTTCAGTACAGTTTTGTGAAAGGATTATTAAAGTATAACTGAAATTTTTTAAAAGATGGAGGATGTAAATACGATATTAATATATTTTCATTATTACTACCTAATACCCATTTTTTTCAAAGATTCCCAGGGCTGATGCATTTTTACTACTGTATGTGGCAATCTTTCCACATATATTTTGTAAGGCCTGTAAATCTACTCTGGAGCAAAGACCCAATTCAGTGAAGTCCCTGTGCTTGGAGTTTCACTCATGTCTGGACAATGCAAAAGGATCGTGGGCTTGAACTGCTACAAAATCAGATGAATCCCCTTTATCTCCTACACCGTTATAAACAAGCCAAAGGTTGGCAGGTTTGCTGCTGCCATCAACAGCATTTATGAAGGTCTCTCTTTGGTTTCTCTGTGGAGAGCTGCCAGTCTAGCTCTCAAGCTATTTCTGCTCTGGCAGCGGGCAGTTTTCTCAGTGACTGTGGGAAACCGGATCCCACACACCTGCAGGCCTCAGCAGTCTTCACCGTGTGGCGCTTGCCCACCCACAGTTCTTAGATCCTAAAGCTTTCATCTGCACAGGCTGCAGTACTGACTCCCTTCTTGTAGTCATACCCTTAAAAATAACAAACTTACTGAGCAGTGGATTTAATTAGCACACTTTTCACGGTGTGCTTGTTGGTGTGCTTCCTTGACTGCTCTGCTGAAATTACACTTATTGGGGCCAAACTCTCACCTGGGAAGAAAGCCAGAACAGCTCCATCAATTTCTCTGCAGCTCTTGCAGATTAACACTGGGGCAGCAGACAACAGAATGTTTTCTCAGTGGTATAATGCAAAGCAACTTTTAGTGTAGGAAAATTAGAGGAAGACATATTTTCAATATTTTTTTTTTAGAAAGCAGAATTAAGGTCAATGTGATTTATG